>NC_084796.1:107634139-107935805 GCF_963169125.1 Humulus lupulus
GAACTGTGGGACAGCATGACTCGGTGTGGGTGATTGTGGATAGGTATACCAAGTCAGCCCACTTTTTTCCTGTCAGGACGACTTAAACTGTGGAGCAGTATGTTGAATTATATGTGAAGGAAATTGTTAGAATTCATGGAGCTCTGAGGTCGATAGTGTCTGATAGAGACCCCACCTTCACCTCCAAGTTTTGGGAGAGCCTGCAGAAGGCTATGGGCACGCAGTTACGGTTTAGTACCGCTTATCATCCTCAGACAGATGGACAGTTTGAGAGAACGATTTAGATACTGGAAGACATGTTGCGAGCCTGTGTATTAGACTTTGGGGGATCTTGGAGTAAGTATCTTCCTTTGATTGAGTTCTCGTATAATAACAGCTATCAAGCGACTATTGGAGTGGCTCCGTATGAGATGCTATATGGGAGGAAGTGTAGATCACCTATCCATTGGATGAGACGGGTGAGAGAAGTTATTTGGGACCTGAGATGGTTTAGAGGACCAATGAGGCGATTGAGAAGATTAGAGTGCGAATGCTCACCTCCCAGAGTCGCCAGAAGAGTTATTCAGACCTGAAATGTAGGAGTGTGGAATTTTAGGTTGGTGGCCATGTGTTCCTTAGGGTTTCACCTCTGAGAGGAGTGAAACGGTTTGGCGTTCGGGGCAAGTTGAGCCCTAGGTTTGTAGGCCCTTTCGAGGTTCTGGAGCGCGTTGGGGAGGTAGCCTATAGGTTGGCAATGCCTCCAGCCTTATTAGGGGTTCATAATGTTTTTCATGTGTCCATGCTCCGAAAGTATGTGTCAGATTCGACACACGTACTGAGTTATGAGAGTTTGGAGCTGGACCAGGATTTGTCCTATGAAGAGAAGCCGGTCCAGATTCTTGACCAGAAAGATAAAGTTTTGCGGAGCAAGACCATTGCCTTAGTGAAAGTGCTGTGGAGGAACAACAAAGTTGAGGAGGCGACATGGGAACTTGAAACAGATATGCGGGAGCAGTATCCCGAGTTGTTCAGATAATTTCGAGGATGAAATTTTTGTAAGGAGGGGATAGTTGTAGTGACCCAAATTTGCTAATAAGGCTTGGAGCCTTGATTAGTGTGCCTGGAGGGCAATAATTGTTATACTGTATTAATTTATGTGAATTTAATGAATATATGGTTAGAATGCATGTTTAGGTGATTAAATATGCATGTGGGTCCCATTTGGTTGTTAGGGGCATAATGGTAATTCTAGCTTGTTGGGGGCATAAATGCAATATATGTGATATTTTTGGTATAATGGTGATATGTTTGTGATGGACGTTCCGAGACGGTCCTAGAGAGCTATTTCGGTAAAAGTCACAACGGGATTAAATACCCGGCTCGGGAGGAGCCTAGGTGTATTTTGGGAATATTATAAATTTAGTTTGGGAATTTTGAGTAACAGTTAATGGTACTTGGGTAACTTGGGTAACTATAGGTAACTATTGAGGATAGTTACTTTAAGTGAGAAAGTGGTATTTTTGTAAAAGAATAGGAAATGTCTAGGTTGCTCTTGAGGATTAGTTAGAATATGGGTTAGATGGAAGGGTAAATGGGTCTTTTGGCTGGGATTTAGATAACTATGGCTGAGTGGGAAAGCTATTCACGTTTTCTACACTTGGACAAATTCAACTCTTGCTGAAAGTGAAGGAAAAGTTAAGAAGCAAGAAGGAAAGGAAGGAAGGGCGAATCTCTTGGGATCAAGAAATGGGTTTAGGGCTGAGATTAGAGCAATTGAATTCAAGCTTTAGCTCAAGAGTGTGTTAATCACAGAGGTAAGAAATTCATCCATGGTTTTTCTTTAAAGTTTAAGCTTGTTTTGAGGGTTTGGGAATGAGGGTTGAAGTTGAATTTGGAGCTTGTTGTTTGTGAGGATTCAGTTGGGAATCAAAGGGATTTAGCTTGGAGTTGGAGTAGGAAGAAGCTCAAGGTAGAATTCTTGTTTGAGGTAAGAATTCTATGCATTTCTAAAGTTTATATCTGGTATGGTTTAAGAATTTTAAAGGGAGGTTTAAGTTTTGAAAGGCTTGGTTTAAGTTTTTGAAGTTTTAAACCAAATTATGAATTGTAGGTTTGATTGTGTGTTTGAGCTTGTTGTTGATGTTTTTGAGTTGTTAGATGATCTATGTGGGGCTTTGAATTGAATTTGAGACTTAGGTATGCCTTGGAATTGATTTGGGAGTGTTTTGGCTCGGGCAAAACATTTGGAGAAACCCTGATTTCAGGGTTTGCGAAGGGGCGCCGTGGCTCTGTTCTTCTGCGCCGCGACGCTAGGTTGCATCAGGGAAGGGAGCCACGCTGGGCGCCGCGGCCCTTAAGGGCTAGTGCTGCGACGCTAGGCCATTTTTGGGAAGGGGGAAATTTCAGTTTTTAGGCTTTTGCCCAGGGGGCTCAGGGGACGCTTTCGCCACCCCAGGGGGCTCAGGGGATGCTTCCGCCACCTTGTGTGGGGATGTGGGAGGTCCCAAGAGCTTCGGATTGGTTCCGGGAGATGTAATTTTGTATTGATTAGTAATGGGAGTGTTATTTGTGTGTTGTGACTAGATTCTCAGTGAGGCTCGGATTAGAGGACCGTGCTCGAGGGTTCAATGCTCAAGAAGCTCGGGACACAGGTAAGAAAGCTGTTGTACCCATAGAGCAGGGCGAGGCCCCATAGTTATGTTGTAGGGCACGACCCTATGTGATTATGTGTTGGGTGTAGCCCATTGATTATGTTAGTATATGTTTAAGTTATGTTTTAATTGTGTTGTGTACGTATATATGTGTGAATGATCGGCAAGGGCCGGGAACAGCGAAGGCCGGGAACAGCAAGGGGCTGGGAGCAGCGTTTAGCACTCGGAGTGCGAGCTGCCAGGGTAAGACCCTGAAGGATACCTGGGATATCCTTACGGTGTAGACTGCAACTTAGGGCCTGGTAAAGCGCCTAAGACGGCATGGCCGTATGTGTTTAACTTATTGACAATTTGGTTATATGCTAAATGCTTCATATGCGTATGTTATTTGTTTATGTGGAGTTTTCTTGCTGGGCCTCGGCTCACGGGTGCTCTGTGGTGCAGGTAAGGGCAAGATGAAAGTCAACCGACCATGAGCATGAAGAGCGTGACGTGGCGCGTACATGTCTGGTCTGCCTGGCTGCCACGGCCAGGGGTATTTTTGGAAGTTGTTTGTAAAGAACCCTATTTTGTCGTATAGTCGACCTAAAGTATATTTTGAGTTGTAAATATTTATAAACAATATTTTGGGATCCCAAATGTTAAATGTTTTATGATTTTCAATAAATGGAATTATTTTCAAAGTTTATGTCTCTGTTTATGATTTGATTACACGTTTGCCTTAAAACCTCGATTCGTGAGTTAAAAGCACGTTTTAAACCCACTTGGTAATGACTCTAAGGAAGTAGGCGTTACAAGTGGTTTTTCAAATTCCCTCCTTCCAGCATAGTGTCTTGGGAAATGTTTGTGAAGGAATTTTACGAACAGTTTTACGCTGGTCGTGTACATTCTACCGAGTTAACCAACTGGTCGAGATACGCCAGAAGGAGGGAGAAACTCTGAAGGGGTATGTCCAATGTTTTATGCAAGCCCTTGTTGGGGCTAAGACAGTTGGTGATGAAGGGAAGATGATGGCACTTACTGCTGGAGTACGGCGCCATTCATCCCTCTGGAACAGTTTGCGGAAGAATGGGGTAAAGAACACCCAAGAATTTATGGACCAAGCGGACCGGTACTTCAAGCTCGTAGAGGCCATTGCCAACGAACAGAAGGCGCCTGCAGACGACCAGGGGCCGAAAGAAGATCCCACCAAAGTCACTAGCGGGTTTGGGAAACCCAATGGCAATGGCAAAAATAATGGGAAAAACGGAGGAAAAAGGGCGAACCACAATCCGTCAACATCTGAGAACAAGCACCCTAAAAGTAACAGATACGAACCGAGGTTCACCAATTACACGACCCTAGTCGATAGCAGAGCAGAAGTGTGCCAAGCCACTAACACTACTATTCCATTCAGGCGACCAGCCCCAATCAGGAAAGATATCCCCAAGAGAGATACAACCAAGTTCTGTCGTTTGCATAATGACTATGGTCATGACACCAACGAGTGCAACCAGCTTAAAAATGAGATTGAGTTCCTTATCAGACAAGGACACCTGAGAAGATATGTACGAGCCCCTGGAGGTTCTCAGCGAGAGGCTCAAGGAGGAAACGAGCAGGCACCTGTATGCCAACGCTCGCCCCCTTTACAGCCAGCTCCATTTGTTGGCACATTGCTGACCATTTGCGGTGGTCCACACCTGGCTAGAGATAGTGGGAAGGTGAGGGAAAGATATGCCCGAACTTTATGTCACGACCAGGAGATTAAAATGTTGAACGTAGAGGAGCGAACTCCCAAAAAAGCTCAAACAGAGGAAGAACCGATAACTTTATCTGAGCTTGACGCTCAGCATGTACGATTCCCCCATTAGGATCCCCTGGTCGTGGATGTCCATATCGCTAATATGATGGTTAAGCGAGTATTGGTGGATACAGGGAGCTCAGTAAACATTCTGTACAAATCTTCGTTGGAAAGAATGTAGTTATCAATGCAAGATTTGGAGTCATGCAACCAAACCATTCATGGTTTTTCCTGCGAATGGCTCGCGCCAATAGGGTCGATTAGGCTTCCAGTAACAACAGGAACTACACCAGCAAATAGGACATTACTCACTACTTTTATGGTAGTTGATTATCCCTCTGCATAAAATGTTGTGATTGGGAGGCCAATTCTAGTCGACCTATGAGCTGTTACCTCAGTTTGGCACCTAGCCATGAAGTTCCCAATAGACGTAGGGGTAGGATGCGTGTTGGGAAACCAACGAGAAGCACATGAATGTTACAATTCCTCGATCACCAAGGCGAAAAGGGGCAGATCAGGGGAAAAAAACTGAGAAAAGGTTGCTATTGGCGAATTACAAGCCCAATTAGGTGAACAGGTCACCAAATAGGGTCTTGCCCAAAGTGAGGATAGGGATTTAGATCCTCGCTTTGGGGATTTTGAAGAATATGTAGGACCAGAGGAGGACCTTGAGGAGGTCCAAATTGATGAGGCAGATCCGATCGGGGTTGTGAAAGTCGGTAAAAACTTAGAGACAAAAATAAAGCAAAAACTGGTGGAATTTTTAAAGGAGAATCATGAGGTGTTTGCCTGGTCGCATAAAGATATGGTTGGGATTGACCTAGCAGTTTTCAGCCATGTCTTGAATATAGATAAAAGTTTTCCACAAGTACAACAAAAGAGGAGGCTGCTCGACAAAATTAGATCAAATGCGTTAAAAGAGAAAGTCGAGAAGCTAAAGGAGAACAGATTCATCAGGGTGGCGTTTTATCCATCTTGGGTCTCTAATTCTGTACTGGTTCCCAAGCCGAATGGCAAGTGGAGGACGTGCATGGATTTCACAGACCTTAATAGAGTCTGTCCAAAGGATTGTTTCCCACTCCCAAGGATCAATCAGCTGGTCGATGCCACATCAGAGCATGAGATCTTATCATTCATGGACGCATACTCTGGGTACAATCAAATTAGTATGCATCCACCGGATGAGGATCACACTAGATTTTGAATTGATACATGGCTTTATTGTTACATAATGCCTTTCGGTTTGAAAAACCCTGGTGCGACTTACCAGTGACTAGTCAACCACGTGTTCAAAGAGTTGATTGGTGTTAACATGGAGGTATGTGTCGATGACATGATGGTCAAGTCGAAGAAGGCAGGAGAGCACATCAGGGACTTGCGAGAATGCTTCAACGTGTTGAAAAAATATCAGGTGAAGCTAAATCCTCTCAAGTGTTCATTCAGTGTTGGATCGAGAAATTTTTTGGGGTTCATAGTAAACTCACGAGGTATCAAAGCTAATCCTAAACAGATCAAGGCCCTGATCGAGAAGAAGTCGCCTGCCAAAATTAAAGATGTTCAAAGTCTAATCGGAAGGATTGCCATTTTGAGTAGATTCATTTCTAAATCAACAGACAAGTGCGTTCCATTTTTTAATCTACTCAGGGGCAACAAGAAGTTCGAGTGGACAGAAGAGTGCGAGCAGACTTTTGAGGCATTAAAGTCTCATATGTCGCAACCACCGATTTTGTCCAAGCTGGTCGAGAAAGAAACTTTGTTCATCTATTTGGAAGTCACCGAGTATGCTGCTAGCGCTGTCCTGATCAGAGAGGAGGATCATGTTCAAAAAGCTGTGTATTATGTAAGCAAGATGCTTGTAGGAGCAGAGTTGCAGTACCTGCCCATTGAGAAATTAGCCTATTGCTTGATTTTGGCCTCCAGAAAGTTGCGACCATGGGCTCACCCCATCGTGGTACTCACCAACCAGCCACTATGGCAAGTCCTGCAGAAACTAGAAGCTGAACTTGGGCAGTTCGATATTTCCTATTCGCGATGAACAGCTGTGAAGGGACAGGCTCTAGCAGACTTTGTCACAGAATTTACTGGGATCCAGGATACCGACCCGATAGAAGAGCCTGAGCTTCAAAGTCAAGCTCTTTCCTGGAAGTTATTCGTAGATAGCTAGTCCAACGAGCACAATGCTGGAGCAGGTTTGATGTTAGTCACGCCGGAAGGACATCGATTCCATTGTACAATCAGATTTGACTTCACAACGTCCAATAACGAAGTTGAATATGAAGCTCTGCTTGCAGGACTAAGGTTAGCCAAGGACATGGATATAAAGTCGCTTGAGATCTACAATGACTCTCAGTTAGTGGTTAATCAAATTATTGGAGAATATCAAGCCTGGGGTCTTAAGATGATTGCTTATTTGAACAAAGCAAAGGACTTATTGGCACAGTTCAAAAAATATACTCTCCAGCAAGTACCTCGTGACTAGAACTCAAATGTTGATGCTTTGGCCAAGTTAGCAAGCATGAAAGATGCTGACACCTTAAACATAGTACCAGTTGAGCATTTGTCCGCACCAAGCATTCAAGCAGAAGATTCTTCCCAAGTAATTCAAGCAACAAACACATGGATGACGCCCTTCATTGAATACCTAGAGCATGGAGTGCTCCCGTCGAACATAAACAAAGCAAGAACCCTCCAGAGGCAGTCGACTCGATTCATCCTGGTCGATAGAGTTTTATCCAGGAGAGGGTACTCGTTGCCACTTTTAAGGTGTGTTTCAAAGGAAATAATGCGAGAAGTCCATGAAGGTTTCTGCGGAGATCATGCTGGGGGCAGAGTTTATCAAAAAAGATCCTAAGGCAAGGATACTTCTGGCCTACCATGAATGAGGACTCTGTGGATTTTGTTCGGAAATGTGACAAGTGCCAAAGGTTCTCCAAGATACTGCGAGCAGCCCTTAGTGAGATCAAACAGATGCAAACCCGTGGCCATTCGCAGTGTGGGGGATAGATTTGACTGGGTCTTTACCCATAGGAAAAGGCAATGTCAAGTATGCAGTAGTTGCTGTTGACTACTTTACAAAGTGGGTCGAAGCTGAACCACTTGCAACAATAACGACCAAGAAGGTGCTATATTTTGTGGTAAAAAATATCGTGTGTCGCTATGGGTTGCCAAGAAAGATTGTCTCAGATAATGGCACACAATTTGACAGTGATCTGTTCATAGATTTTTGCGAAAGGCACGGGATTATCAAGAGTTTTTCTTCAGTAGCTCATCCACAAGCAAATGGACAGGTTTAAGCTGTCAACAAAACCCTGAAGGATACCCTGAAGAAAAGGCTTGAAGAAGCGAAGGGGGCATGGCCAGAACAACTACCAGAAGTCCTTTGGTCGTATAGAACGTCCCATCGAACCGTAACGGGCCATACTCCATTTTCTTTGGCCTATGGATATGAATCCATGTTGCCTGTTGAATTAGACCCACCATCACATAGAAGGTTGACGTACGATCAGAGTGTTAATAGTCAGTTATTGATGGAATCTTTGGATTTGGTCAATGAAAGGTGCGAGCAAGCTCAACTCCGAGTAGCAGCTTACTAGCAGAAGGTCGCTCGGTATTTTAACTCTAAAGTACATGAAAGAAAATTTAACGTGGGGGATTTGGTACTTAGTAGAGTTTTTCTTAACACCCGCGATCAAGCTGCCGGAGTGCTTGGACCTAACTGTGAGGGTCCGTATCAGATTGAAGAAGTCCTCTAACCAGGCACTTATAAACTTGCTCGCTTAAATGGAGATCTCATTCCTCGCTATTGGAATGGAGAACACATGCACAAGTATTATCAATAAAATAGTTCTTTTTAAAGAATTGGCTTGTATTAATTTCACTTTTTACAAGTTTATGAACAAGGGTTAGTCAGTCATATGACTAATCGCTTATAAGTGTCAGATCAATTTTTGATCACTCGTACAGACACAATTGTCCATTTATTACGAGAAATAAAAGGAACTGTGCACAGCCAGTTATTCTGGCCAATTATTGTATTTATTACAAGCATTTGCTCATTACGTATGTTGTTTTGCAATATTATCATTTTTGTAAGTATTTATTACGAGCAGTAATGTTTGAATAAGTCTTGGTCATGGAAAGTGATCGAGGACCTTAAGCTCCTCAATCACTTGGGGGGGCATATAAGGTACTAAGCAAGCAAAGCATATCAACAGGCATATGTAAACACGCGAGAAAAATAAGGGAAAGCATACTACGGTACTTAGAGTATTTTTCAAAATTTTGTTTAAAATTTGTCAAATCAAAACAAAGTGCTATGCTAAGTTCGGTCATGCGAACAAATGTTATAATAAATTGCAAATATTATAATATCAAAATAGAAATGTGTTACACCGCGAGCATTTGATGCTCGGATGTAATTACTAATCAAAAGAAAAGTTGCCCTACGCAGCAAAAAATTGTCTTGACATTGCGAACCATGGTTCGTATGTCTTAGTTACAAATAAACAAACAAAGTAAAGAAAGTTATTGAGTGGCAGGAGCAAAAGGAGGATCTTGTATGGGTTGCTGGTCAACTGTGGTCTCAGCATCCTCTTCGCTGCCTTCAATACCTATCGCCAAAGAGATCTCACGAGATCCCTGAGCCTTCTCCTCTTCCTCCAGGTGAGCAATGCACTTAGCCAGCTCAACCTACTTCATATGTTATGGAAGATAATCAAAGTTTGCCTCGGGATTGCTTTTCCAGAAAATATAGAAGCAGTTGAACGCCGTGTAACGACCCACTAATCTAGACTATTTGGACCATTAACGAATCTATACATAAAACTTACATTTTTGCGGAAATACCATAATTTTATTGAAAATTGTGGAAACAAAGGTTACTTTCATAAAATAAGTAGGATATGGGTACCCATTGTCTTTAAAACAAAAATAACTTAAAAACTAAAAAGGGTTACATAGAAAATGCGGAAAATACTTCTAAAACCATAAAAACATAAACAAGACTACATCCTCGAATCGAATAACGCTCGGCCCCTTGACTCCATTCACCATCGATACACATCCTCCAAGCGTCACGAATCTTACCGCCTCTAAAGCTTATTTTCCTGCACATAAACAGAAAGGAATGAGCCTAATGCCCAGCAAGGAAAATCTAACACATAGTCATAAACATAAACATAATGTCATAATAACGTAAAGACATATCATAACACATAATACACTTATTATAATGGCCATTATTACTTGGGGTCCCATAGACTAAACAAGCATATGCCCATGGGATTAGTGGGGTCCTACTAGCTAAGTAGGTCATATGCCCATAACCCATTTGGGGTCTTGTTAGTCATATGGGTCATATGCCCAAGCCTACAAACATACACATATACATATCATAACACTTTTAATAACATAAATCATATAGATAACATAAGCACATAACATGTTGATTCTAGCCTATTTTCCTTACCAAAGTTACCGGGATTATGGACTGAGTTGGGACTTTTGGAACACTCCTAAAACCATAAGAAAGAGTGAGTCTAAAGAGAGGAGATGAAATGAAAGAGATGGAAAGACTAAACCATAAAAACATACTTACCAACTTATATGCTTAAGAGCTTGGATTCCCTAACCAAAATAAGAATAAGGTTAGGGGACTGAGTAGAAGGTTTTGAGAAAGGAAATAACATAAAATACAGAAAGGAACTAGAGTTTTGGTTACCTCAATGATTTGCAAGATCAATCTAACCACAACCGAAATACTATAGAACTCACTTCCCAAAGTGTTTGATAAGCTTATGATGTTTAAGCTTATGATTTTTTCCCCAAACCAGGTGTTTACACTCTCACACTCACTTAACACTAGCAGCTTCTGAACTTAGAGCAAATGGTGAATAATGGCTGGGTACTAGGTCCTATTTATAGAGTTTGGGAATGAAAATATCTTGATTTTACTTGAATAAAAATAATGGCTTTTTAGGTGAAAATCATTTGAATAATCGTTCAGCAGAGGCTGAAGACTCGTTCACAAGATGCTGGACTGTTGAAGGAGTTTGAATGGCTGAAAGGAAATGAATTCAAAAGAGTTTGAATCCATGCTGAAGGAGGCGATATATCGCCCCCTGTAGGCGATATATCGCCTGGGCCAGTATGCCCGAGGCGACCGTGCATCGTTTCGTGTTTTCCGTATCTACGTGCTGCGACATATCGCCCCCTATAGCTGCGATATATCGGCACACGCTGAATATTTAAACACGAAATTACACATTTTTAGCTAAGTTTGAATGGAGTAAACAGCCTTGACTAAGCCCTCAACGTACTCAAAGCTGCTGACTGACCCTATAACATTCAAACTTTACTCCTTATTATATTTAATCCTCAAAAATCTTAATCCTTAATTACCATTCAAAACATGTGCTTAAAATCCTATTGGTTGATGTCTAAACCTTATAATATAATAATATAATCCTTAATATCAGTCACTTTAATCAAACCTTAGGTTATACTTAATATTCTTAAACTATAGGTTAAACTTAGAAAATCTATAAGTACTACTATGAGTGTCCAAATAATTCCCGGTCTGAACCAAAAATCCACAGTAACAAAGATAATGCTATAAATACTATCATACTATTATCTATCTTAGCTAAGTAAAGTTCTTGGACTCTACAATTCTCCCCTACTAAAAAGAATTTCGTCCTCGAAATTTACTTATCACATATCTCCGGATACCGGCCTTGCATGTCCTCCTCCAACTCCCACGTTGCCTCGCATTCAGAACTATTGCTCCATAGGACTTTGACTATAGGAAAGCTCTTGGACCGTAACTACTTCATCCCTCTATCTAGGATGCTAACCGGTCGTTCCTCGTAACTTAAGTCTTTCTGGAGTGCTATCGTATCGTATTTGAGGACGTGAGATGGATCTGACACATATTTGCGTAACATCGAGATGTGGAAGACGTTGTGACTATCGGCTAGTGCTGGCGGTAGGGCTAGTCTATACGCAACTGTTCCCACTTTGTCCAATATCTAAAAGGACCTATGAATCGGGGACTAAGCTTGCTTTTCTTTCCGAACCGCTTGACACCTTTCATAGGAGATATCTTCAAGAAGACTTGATCTCCAACTTGGAATTCCACATCGCGTCGCTTGGTATCCGCATAGCTTTTCTGACGGCTTTGAGCAGCCAGCATACGCTGTCTAATAAGCGTTACTGCTTCTTAAGCTTGTCTAACAGCTTCGAGCCTTAGAAGCTGCCTTTCTCCTACCTCGTCCTAGTGCAACGGTGATTGGTACCTTCGTCCATATAGCAACTCATAAGGTGCTATTCCGATCGTTGACTGGTAGCTGTTGTTGTACGAGAACTCGATCAGTGGTAAGTACTTGTTCCACGATCCTCCGAAATCAAGTATACACGCGCGTAGCATATCCTCTAAGATCTGAATCGTACGCTCAGACTGCCCATCTGTCTGAGGATGGAAAGCTGTACTAAGGCTTAACTTAGTACCCATAGCTTGCTGTGAGCTTCTCCAAAATCTTGACGTAAACACTGATCCTCTATCTGATACTATCGTCTTGGGGATTCCATGCAATCGTACAATCTCTTGGATGTAGATGTCTGCATATTGGTCTGCCGTATAAGAAGTCTTAACAGGCAGAAAATGAGCCGACTTGGTTAGTCTATCTATGACTATCCAAGCAGAATCATGCTGCTTATTTGTCTTTGGCAGACTCGTCACGAAGTCCATGGCTATATCGTCCCACTTCCACTCCGGTATGCTAAGCGGTTGCAATAATCCTGCAGGCCGCTGATGCTCCGCCTTCACTTGCTGACATACCAGACACTTAGATACATACTCCGCTATGTTCTTCTTCATCCCTGGCCACCAATAGACTGCCTTGATGTCATGAGTCATCTTGGTAGACCCTGGATGAACCGAGTATGGGGTGTTGTGCGCTTCTTCTAGGATCGTTTTCTTAATACTTTGATCGTCTGGCACGCATACCCGATTCTTATATCTCAATAAACCTTGACTGGATATTGAGAAATCTGTAGTCTTGCCTTCTCTGACTGCATCCATGTGCGTTGCTAGTGTGCTATCATGTCTCTGACCAATCCGTATGTCCTCTAGCAGATTCGATTGGATAGACAAGTTAGCCAGCTTGCCTACAACCACTTCTATTCCGGCACTGATAAGCTCCTACTGTAGAGGCTTTTCAATTCCGGATAAGGCTGCTAAATTCCCATAGCTTTTCCGGCTGAGTGCATCGGCAACTACATTTGCCTTTCCCGGGTGGTATAGGATTTCGCAGTCGTAATCCTTTACTAACTCTAACCACCTGCGCTGCCTCATGTTGAGCTCCTTCTGCGTAAAGAAGTATTTTAAACTCTTGTGGTCCGTATAAATCTCGCACCGTTCTCCGTAAAGATAATGGCACCAGATTTTCAATGCAACGACCACCGCTGCCAACTCCATATCGTGAGTTGGATAGCGTTGTTCATACTCCTTCTACTGACGTGAGGCGTAGGCTATCACCTTGTCATTTTTGCATCAACACGCATCCCAATCCTAGCTTTGATGCATCTCATTAGACAACGAACTTATCGTCGGGTGTCGGTACACTAAGTACTGGTGTTGAGCAAAGCTTATCCTTAAGCAACTGGAAGCTTTCTTCACACTTATCATTCCAGTTAAACTTTTGTTGCTTCTGGGTCAGGTTGGTGAGTGGAGTGGCTATCTTAGAAAAGCCCTCTACAAACTTTCTATAGTAACCTGCTAGCCCTAAGAAGCTTCTTACTTCCGACGCGTTCTTTGGTCTAGGCCAATCCTTCACGGCCTCTACCTTCGATGGATCTACTGCAACTCCGTCTTTCGATAAGATGTGCCCGAGGAACGCCACTTGTGAGAGCCAAAACTCGCATTTCTTGAACTTCGCGTAGAGTTGATGCTCCTTCAATCGCATCAAAATCATCCTCAAATGTTCCTCGTGCTCTACTTCATCCTTGGAGTATACTAAGATATCGTCGATGAATACAACGACAAATTTATCTGAGTAATCCTTGAAGACTCTATTCATTAAGTCCATAAATGCGGCTGGTGCGTTAGTAAGACCAAAAGACATAACCAAGAACTCGTAATGTCCATAACGAGTCCTAAAGGCTGTCTTAGGAATATCTTCTCCCTTTACCTTGAGCTGATGATACCCGGACAGTAAATTGAATACAGTCGCGCCTCAGAGTTGATCAAACAAATCATCAATCCGAAGTAGCGGGTATTTGTTCACTTTATTCAGCTCACGGTAGTCTATGCACATGCGCATACTTCCGTCCTTCTTCTTCACGAATAGTACCGGAGCTCCCCATGGTGAATGGCTTGGCCTAATGAAACCCAAGTCTAGGAGTTCTTATAGCTGCGTCTATAACTCCTTGAGTTCCGTAGGTGCCATCCGGTATGGTGCCTTAGAGATAGGCTCGGTGCCTGGTACTAATTCTATCGTGAAGTCTATTTCTCGATTTGGCGGCAATCCTGGCAAGTCATCGGGGAAAACTTCTGGAAATTCTTGTATAACCCGAACATCTCCATCCTTAAGTGGCGTCTTCTTTTCCATGTTCGTGCTGCCGGCTAAGAACGCTTGACATCCTTTCTCTATCCTTTGTTGAGCTTTGTGAGATGACACTAACCAGGTGCGTAGTCCTGAAGCTTGTCCCATGAAGCACAGTTTCTGGCCATCAGGAGTCTTGAACATCACCTTCTTGCATTTGCTGTCGATCGTTGCGCCATGCCGTGCTAGCCGATCCATGCCTAGTATTACGTCGAAGTCCTTGATCACTAGCTCTATCAGGTCTCCTTCTAGTTCTATGTCCTCAATCTTGATCGGTACGCCTCGTACTATTCGTGATGATAGAACTACTTTGCCTGAAGGCAACTCGGTTACAAACCTAGTTCTAAATCTTTCACTAGGTTTGTCTAGTTTTTCTATCATTCCTAACGAGATCTACGAGTATACAGCTACCAATCAAGCGATACTAGAACATATACTATCGAGGATAGAATCTGACCTGTAAATCCTTGTTACTAGCATGGGTTCCTCCTTGGGTTAATGTAAAGACTTTGGTCTGGAACCATCGTTTAATCCTTCTTCTCCTCACTAACATTCATCAGAATCCTTTCTACTTCGATTGTCGTTTCTAGAACATTGGCATAGGTAGAGGTTCCCAGGTTTGCTAACTTAACCCCTAATTTCATCTTTGGTCTAAGTCCTCTGACAAACTTGGTCAACCTCGTAAAGTCGGTTGGGACCAACTCTGGTGCAAACTTGACTAATCTGTTGAACTGACGAGCATATTCTTCTACCATTAGCGATGAATGTCGAGGTGTAATACTTCTTGTGGAACGGTTCCACAAATCTTGTCCATATCATGGTGGTGACATCGTTAGTCTTGTGAACTAAGTCCCACCATATTCTGGCATCCTTCCTGAGTAATGACGAGACGCAGGATATGCGGTCCGTATTACTGAGGTTCATGTGCGTAAGAATTGGCTTCACATTCCTTAGCCACTCTTCTGCCTCAAAGGGGTCTATAGTCCCTTCGAAGTTTGGAGCGTGCTGCTTGCGGAACCTTTCATACACTGACTCCATATTCGGTACTGGATGTGGCGCGTAGTTCGTCACTGGCCATCCCCCATATGGACCAACTTGTTGGGGTGCTAGGGCTATTTGTTGTAGCTGCGACTGCGGTTGCGGTGGAGGCTGAGGCTGAGTCTGCGCCTGTTGACGTTGTTGCTGCAAGAGTTCCTCGACTTTTTGGCGCCGTCTAACGATTTCCGCGATGTTGTCAGCTGACGGTGTCGGCGCGTTGCGGCTAGTAGTAGCAGGCACTCCTCTTCTGCGAACTGGGGGGGCATCATTGGTCGTTGGAACAATGTTGGAGGCGTTTCCGTTGGTGCGTGCAGATCTTCGGAGCGACATCTTCACCAAAAGTTCTAACAGTCGAGAACTTGTTAGAACTTACCCTAATAGGCTCTAAGGCAAAAACTTATTCTAAAACAAACATATCTCGGACCTATTTATTATGACTTCTTATGAAAAATTATATAGGTCTTTATTTATTATTAGAGTGGGTTTCTATACTTAGAAAAACCAGTCATCTTTATTTTCTAAGTGTGTTTCTACTCATCCTATATGACTTAATTCTCAGGCTCGAAACTTATCTTTGTTCCAAAGTTAACCATATTGAGGGAGGGCTGGGATCAGTAAAATCGTTCCCACTACTAAGGCCCCCTAACTCTCAATAAGGAAACTTGGTTCATTGATTTGTATCCACCCTCACTGAACTTGGTCATTATTCATTTTATTTATTACTTATTATGATTGCGAAAATAAAATCAAACTCATACATGATAAAATAACATGAAATTAATTTGGAAAAAGATTTTCACTTATTACAATCATAAAATAAAGAAATAAACAAAACAAACAATGAAAAACTAGCTATTCTAAAAATCAGGATCTTCTACATCCGATCCTTCATCTAGCATATCATTATCTATCTCCTTATAATCATCATTGTCTTGAGCCTCAAAATTTCCTCGGGGAAGATTCAAGAAGATCCTATGTTGTTGCTCATTAGTGAATTGAAACTCTAAATCATAGGTGAACTTAAGTATGAGAGAATAATATCTTAGGGCTGCTTGTAAGTCATCATCATTATTTATATTCTCCCATATTTCTTCTAAAGTTAAAATTGCTGAAGGAAAATCTTTTAAAAGCCTAATTACTAGGACATATTGTTCTGCAGCTCTCATCATGATTTGCTTAGACTCTTGAAGGTGACCTATCTCTTTGTGGAACAAGATCAATCTTCGAGTGATCTTTTCTAGTGCTCCTACGGTGTTTCTTGGCTCCCTTATTCTTTTTAAAGCCTTAATGGCTCGGATATCCTCATTGCTTAAAGCTCCATTCATTCTTAACTGAAACATAAACACTAAAGTCGTTAGCTATACACATAGACAAAGTAACTTGTAACTTGTAACTTAAACACTTACTTGGCGGTCCAATTCGGAGCTTTGAGCATGTGTATCGAGGAGAACATCATGCGAAGGAACCGTTTGCTCTGATACCAACTGTAACGACCCACTAATCTAGACTATTTGGACCATTAACGAATCTATACATAAAACTTACATTTTTGCGGAAATACCATAATTTTATTGAAAATTGTGGAAACAAAGGTTACTTTCATAAAATAAGTAGGATATGGGTACCCATTGTCTTTAAAACAAAAATAACTTAAAAACTAAAAAGGGTTACATAGAAAATGCGGAAAATACTTCTAAAACCATAAAAACATAAACAAGACTACATCCTCGAATCGAATAACGCTCGGCCCCTTGACTCCATTCACCATCGATACACATCCTCCAAGCGTCACGAATCTTACCGCCTCTAAAGCTTTTCCTGCACATAAACAGAAAGGAATGAGCCTAATGCCCAGCAAGGAAAATCTAACACATAGTCATAAACATAAACATAATGTCATAATAACGTAAAGACATATCATAACACATAATACACTTATTATAATGGCCATTATTACTTGGGGTCCCATAGACTAAACAAGCATATGCCCATGGGATTAGTGGGGTCCTACTAGCTAAGTAGGTCATATGCCCATAACCCATTTGGGGTCTTGTTAGTCATATGGGTCATATGCCCAAGCCTACAAACATACACATATACATATCATAACACTTTTAATAACATAAATCATATAGATAACATAAGCACATAACATGTTGATTCTAGCCTATTTTCCTTACCAAAGTTACCGGGATTATGGACTGAGTTGGGACTTTTGGAACACTCCTAAAACCATAAGAAAGAGTGAGTCTAAAGAGAGGAGATGAAATGAAAGAGATGGAAAGACTAAACCATAAAAACATACTTACCAACTTATATGCTTAAGAGCTTGGATTCCCTAACCAAAATAAGAATAAGGTTAGGGGACTGAGTAGAAGGTTTTGAGAAAGGAAATAACATAAAATACAGAAAGGAACTAGAGTTTTGGTTACCTCAATGATTTGCAAGATCAATCTAACCACAACCGAAATACTATAGAACTCACTTCCCAAAGTGTTTGATAAGCTTATGATGTTTAAGCTTATGATTTTTTCCCCAAACCAGGTGTTTACACTCTCACACTCACTTAACACTAGCAGCTTCTGAACTTAGAGCAAATGGTGAATAATGGCTGGGTACTAGGTCCTATTTATAGAGTTTGGGAATGAAAATATCTTGATTTTACTTGAATAAAAATAATGGCTTTTTAGGTGAAAATCATTTGAATAATCGTTCAGCAGAGGCTGAAGACTCGTTCACAAGATGCTGGACTGTTGAAGGAGTTTGAATGGCTGAAAGGAAATGAATTCAAAAGAGTTTGAATCCATGCTGAAGGAGGCGATATATCGCCCCCTGTAGGCGATATATCGCCTGGGCCAGTATGCCCGAGGCGACCGTGCATCGTTTCGTGTTTTCCGTATCTACGTGCTGCGACATATCGCCCCCTATAGCTGCGATATATCGGCACACGCTGAATATTTAAACACGAAATTACACATTTTTAGCTAAGTTTGAATGGAGTAAACAGCCTTGACTAAGCCCTCAACGTACTCAAAGCTGCTGACTGACCCTATAACATTCAAACTTTACTCCTTATTATATTTAATCCTCAAAAATCTTAATCCTTAATTACCATTCAAAACATGTGCTTAAAATCCTATTGGTTGATGTCTAAACCTTATAATATAATAATATAATCCTTAATATCAGTCACTTTAATCAAACCTTAGGTTATACTTAATATTCTTAAACTATAGGTTAAACTTAGAAAATCTATAAGTACTACTATGAGTGTCCAAATAATTCCCGGTCTGAACCAAAAATCCACAGTAACAAAGATAATGCTATAAATACTATCATACTATTATCTATCTTAGCTAAGTAAAGTTCTTGGACTCTACACGCCGCTCCCTTGAACCTCTCCAGGTCACTAGCATTGGTTTCTTCGAGCAATTTGACTCGCTCCTCCAACTCAGCAGTTTCTTTCCTGCTGATCGCCAATTCATCTTGGAGTTTGGAGGCCTCTTTGAAGTTCAACACCGAAGCCTCCTTGTACCTCTCTTTGGCCTCAATGAATTTGACCAAGGCCTCCTTGTGCTATTTTAGCTCCTCGCCTAGCTTGACAAGCTGCTCAGCATGTTTAGCCTCAGCCACCTTGAGCTGCTCGCCGAGCTGCTCACCGAGTCTGTCCTCGACAGTCTTAATCTCTTCAGCATGTTGGGCAGACATGTCCTCCAAGCGTGCCAACCGGTACTCAGGGTCAAAACTCCCTGCGATCAGAGAAAAAGAGAAGATGTTAGTATGAATAAAAGGGAAAGATAGACAACTAAAGACAACGAAAATGGAAAATTACACTGAGTACTTCATTTAGCGCGCGACTGAGAATTTGTTCGACCTTCATGGAGGAGACGTTGCTGAAGGCTTCCTGACTGCGCCAGTGTTTTGATAGTTTCTTCAGCCTGTCGTTGGTCGAGGTGCACACTGTGCTCAAGATAGCCTTGACCTGACCTATCTGAGCAAGAGGACATGAGTTGCGAGTAGCTGGGGGAGTCGGGTTGACGGGAGCTAGAGGAGGATTCATTTCCTTGGAAGGTGGTGGTGCAGGAGGATCCTCAGTCCGGGCCCTTTTCTTAGAAGGATCGCTATTGCCTTCCCCAGGGTGCCACATGCTTTCTTTCCTCTTGCTTGCAGGAGTCGTGGCTTTGGGTTTGTTGTACAAGTCGAAGGCATCTCCGGAAGTCATGACTGCAGGATGGAAACAAACGACTAGACAATATAAATTAAGTTACTTGAAAAAGAAAAGGAATAAGAGAAGGAAAAATTCTAAGTAGTATACTCGAGCTATTATTACTGGTCGATATATTATTTATGGTACTACTGCTGCACTCACTCTCTGCCTCGAAGAAGTCTGAATTTAAACTATTGATCGCATATTTAAAGTTTTCATCTTCGTCGAATAAATGACATGGAATGGGAAAATTGTCTAAAAGTGAGAAGTCAGTACCGTTCTCACCAGAAGACTCGAGTATGGGATCAGGGCATTCTGGAAGTTTCTGCTTGCCCTTCCCATGTTGGGTCGGGGCAGCAGCAGCTCATGGGATGCTAGAGGGTTCCCTAATGGTCACTCCTATTGCCCACCTTCTCGGGGGCTGTGACACATCTTGTTGCTGCTTGGCGATCTCTCCTCTATTGGCACTTCCTGTTGTAGACTCCTTCACATCCTGGTGAGGTGCCATAAGGCCGACCAACCTTAAGTTGCTCTCAGTAACTAGCTCTTTGATGCTCTTCTCGATGTTCGTCATGCTGGCCAAGGCTGCTGCCCTTATCTCCATCTCTGGAGTAGGTTCTGGTCGGTACTATGGACCTAAACAACACCAAAGTTCTAAAGACGGTATAGAAAAGCTAGGAGAAATTAAACAACCAGTGAGTAAAATATTTACTTCCTCAGGTGAAGGTCAGGTTATCAGCGAGCAGGTCCGTTGTAAGAAAGTACTCCTGGAAATACTTCCCTGCATTGGATTTGTAGGTGATGTCGCTCAGGAAGGTACGACCGGACTCTTGATGGTAGAAGTGGAAGAACCCCGTGTTGTTGTGGTTGGGGTTGGATTTGAGATTGAACAGGTAGTTGATCTCGTGTGGTGTAGGTGTTGGTTTTTATAGATCAAATCAGAGATTATACGCAGCGGAACAACAATTAAAATTGTTAATTTAATCCCACAAGATTTCTAGATCTACTTCTTTCCATACATATATATATATATTGAATCAAAGACATGAAAAGAAAATTACCTCGGGTCCTTCCTTGCTGCTATCTTTTTGTATAGCAAAAATCCTTGAGATCTCACACCAAGATCTTCCAAAATGTTCTCAGCACACAAAGAATGAGTGTGGGCTCGCTATACAAAATAATAGGGAAAATCTATTTATCAGATGTTCTCAACACATGAGATTTGATAAAGTTTGGACCTAAGTTTGTGAAGAACAGTGACCTATGATTGTAGCACTGTTATCTTTTTCTCAGAGAGATTTCACGATATTTTTCTATCCCTGAAAAGTATCGTTCTGAAAAACTGATATCCTATATTTAGTATATCCAATATATTAAAAATAAAATATTAGTTATTTTAAACAATTTGAAAATAACTAATCAGTTATCAAATTATGTTTAAATAATAACATTTTAATCATATTACAATATCTCATTATTTATTTAATATTTAAATAACTAAAATTGTGGAACCAAGAAACTACCAAGAGCCTCTTATGCGTGTAGCACAGTGATTGTGCACTGTGCTACATATGTACCACATGCCAGGGAAGGCATGTGATTTTTCCAATTTTTGTTTCTTATTATTTAAATACCAAAAATCCCAAAAATAAATTAATTCAAAATTAATTATATTTTTGTTAAATCAAATAATTAATTAATTACACATAATTATACAATAATTATGTTTGATGCATAGAAAAATATTTTACTTATCAAATAAGTCATTTTGCCCATTTTTGTATTTACCTCTGACAATGTTTGTTTGAGTCATTTCGGGGACCATGGACCTATAACATTAAGCTCCAATAAATTGAAACTAAACAATTAAACTCTTTAATTATAATAGTTAATTTATTAATTATGATATTTCTCTACTATAAATTCAGAATTGCACTCTTTATGTTATAGATATACTTTTACAGAAATCTTATTCTAAGTTGTCCATTGATATAACCATCTTACAATAGTTCAACCCTCTAATCAATTAGTTCATAAATTAGAATGGAAGAATTACCATTTTACCTTTCTAATTTACTTCTTATTCCTTAAGTACCATTAATTCACTAGTGAATAATTAATCTATAATCTAATTATAGATTTGAGCTCAAAATCATCCAGTTCCAGAATTAACCCTTAAGGGAACTAATATACGATCCGTTAGGAAAGATTAGATTCCATATTGTTGATACATGTTCCCAGCCATCCATGATATTAAATCTCCAAAACAAAAGTCATTAGCCTCATTTTTTGAAGAGACCTTAACGAATGAATCAAAAGATTTAATAAACATGAACAGGAGTTCATGAACACTCAGGAATTAGGTTGATCTATAAATGATCATTTGTTATGATATGAATTACAAGTCTTTATTGTGAAATGGTTTTTGGATAAAGACTTTTATTCATATCGGTCAATGTCATATATAATCATATTATATAAAGCACCTTTACCAAGATGTCTTTCCACATCAATAATCTGAATCTAGATTATTTGTATCATCATGATACTCAGCAAACCATACTTACAACCCCAATTAAAGAATTCCATAGCTTTAATTTGTTGTTGTTGACTATTTTTATTCATTCATGTGATCTTAATTCTCTCATACTAATACAAGATCACATCCTCAATAATGAATATGGAATTTTTTCTGATATTTACAAAATTATTCAAACAATAATTTAATAATCCAAATATAACAATAATAAACCATTGTATTTATTTATTCATAGAAATCACAAATGTCTTTTACATGCTTTTAGGACATACTCCTAACAGTAGGTGCAGGCCACTTCTTATGGTTATAAAGGATATAGAGTGCAGACGCTAGTCTATATCCATTGGGGGTAATTTGAAAGTGGGCAACCTCAAAATAATTGGCCACCCCTTGAAAGAATTCGTGCAGAGGCAAGATAACCTCTGCCTCGATATGGTACCTTGACCAGGCGTTGAAGTCACCCCTGGCACGTTTGCCCTCTGGTCGGGTGAAGGTTTGATTAGGGTTATCCCAGGAAGACCGTACTTCTTGAGATAGTTGTTTACCATCCTAGCTGATATGATGCTAGGAGGCGCTACGTACCATTCAACCTCTAGCCTAAGGCCATCGCAAGGTCGAGCTTTAGTTTGGATTTTTGGGGGTGCAATATTTACAGGCTGGGGATTTTTAGAAGGGTCCACAGTACGAGGGGCAGGCTGGTTAGAAGAAGGGTTAGCTGTCTTCTTCTTTCTACGAGCAGTATATTTCATGCGACCCATGTTTGGTGGACTTGTCGGAGGTTTGGTCGCAGGGTTATGTTGAGAAAGTTGGACTTCTAAAAACGCCAGTGACCGTTGTTCTTGATCCTCGAATAGCAGCGCGAGCAGATCATCGTCGATTGGCCTCTCACCTCCCCAAGGATCGTGCATGAAAATCTGGGAACAGAAAATGAGAGATGAGAATCTACGACCAACAGATAAAAGAAGTGGAAATGTTGGGATACCATTGCTCATGTATAAAAGTTAAGATTTTATACAATCAGCAACATTCTAAAGTAAACATTAAAAGCATGCTAACAGTTTGTAAAAACAGATTGAAAAATGGAAGTGAAATTTTTTTTTTCAGGGAAACTTTTTAGTTCCGGAAACATGCGGGAAAAACCCAGATTTTTTCGAAAGCATAAAAGTCAAATTTTTACTTCGATTTTAGGCCCTAAGTCAATATTCCTACTTCCCACGCCAATTTCTAAGCCTCACTTAGTGTTTTTGCTAATTAAAACTCCTATCCTATCATGTTACTACCTACGAGCTTGATTACCCTGAAATTGTTTTTCCTCAAGAACATTCAAAAACTCAAAGCCCAAATATCAGAAAACTAGAGAAATAAACGTTGCACAGTATCGCAGAGACGAATTGGTCAAGAAACTTACTTGAATGGAAGATTGCAGTGAAGTCACGAGTGTTGATGCCTGCGGCTAGATGGACACACCTCGGATCACCAAATTTTTCTGAGTTTCTCTTGCTTGTTTCTTCTGAGTTCTTGAAAAGAGAAGAGTGGTCAAAGGTAAAAAGTGAGAAGAGTGGGTTATTTATACTGATCAGGGCATAGTTAAAAAGGAAATGATGGGGGTGAGTACACTGGGAATCATGTTAGCCGTCAAAACACTTTTGGGAAACTGCAATGGCCATAATTAGCTACTTTTTCGAAAAGGCGTTGACAGATATAATGGGTCATACAGAAGGACGGTCGAGTAAATATATTATATGCTGGTCGCAGTAAAATAAACTTGGGGGGCAGATATTTACCCAAAAAAGGACTACCTGATGACGTGGCAGAATTAGCCTACACGTGAATATTTAAGTGAGTATGATTTGATCGATCATCGACCAGAAAATAATTGTTCATCAGACATCATATTTATGGGCGACCAGTCTGGTCGTAACTTTTCATTTATTTCCTTTAGATATGTAATCTTATAATTACATATTAATTGTGATTTCCATTATTATTTAGATACGCCTGTATTAAATGTAGTTAAGGCCCGTCGGCTGATGTAGAACTCCTTGAACCTACAAATAAGAATCAAAGGGCTCAAGAGAGGGGACCTTTTTTTTAGACTTTTGGAACTGGTGAATTCTAAGAGAGAAATATAGTGTTTTATCCACCATAATTGTATTCATCTGAAAGCTTGTGAAACTTGTGAACCTTAGTTCATTGATAACAGTTCTGGGAATTCTACATCAATAAGAACACTAAGTGGAAGTAGGTTGTTACCATTTATTGGGGCTGAACCACTATAAATCTTTTGTGTCGTTTATCTTTTGGTTTTGATTTCATCTCATTTCCATCATTTTACTTGACTTCATGTTGTGGACCAATTCGAGGGTTAACATTTATCAATTTTGAGAAATTAGAATATGATCAATATTTGGGAGAATTTGAATAGTTTACTTCTGAATTAATTATTTATTAACAAGATTAAAACACACACTTTAAATTTTATCATTTTCACAATCAATGTTAATGTTTATTGGAAGTGTCAAATGGTAGTTGTAGACATTAATATCATATTTATTAAATTAAAAAAATTATATGTTAATTTCAAATTTAATGATTAATGTATCAACCAATCAGAATTTTGAGCATGATGTTAGGAAATTGGAATGGATTTATGGAGACATGCATTTAATGAAATTTAATTGTACACATTTTTTTGATGAGAAATGATTAATAACTCAACCAATCTTAAATAGAGCATGATGTTAGGGGTATTAGAATGAATTTATGAATACATACATTTAATCAAATTAGTTAGCATTTTCTAAATTAATTGCTCACATTTTTTAAGAGAAATTTAAATAAAATATATTTATTTTTACACAAACTAACTCAACCAAACTTTTTGATCTATTATTAAAATTAAATATATTTCAAAATTATGTTTTAAATTTAAATTAAAAATTGGTAATTAAAAGTGAATGCATAGTAACTAAACTAATTACTAACAAATTAACTATTTAGAATTTAATGGTATAGTATGCATAATCAACCTAACCTAACAAAATTATTGTGCTATTTTAGGGAATTGAAATATGTTCATTTAATGTTTTGAGAAGTGTAACTAATTAGAAATGTGAGCATGATTTTAGGGATATGGAATATCTCATTAATTGCTATATTTTCCATAATTATTACCTATTTTATTTATTAATAAGTTAACCAAAAAATTTCAGGTATTGGTTTAAAATGGAATTGCATTTTTTTTAAAATTGGATATTTTAAATGTCATAATTTTCAAAATTATGTGGTTTTTAACACTATTTATAAATCATTTTATCTTAGATGCACTATTATCATTTGTAGGCAAATGTAAACTTTATTTTTTAGGTAGAGTTTGAAATTATTTTATATTTTTAAGAATGTGTCAATTTACCCAATATTATGATGACTTAGGTGAGAAAGAAGTCAAAGAGATTGTGTTGCTTGCTACACATTTGATTGATCGTCTTGGAGTTAGTTTTGGATCTGACAATCGCGAAGCATTATTTGAGAAAATGAAGAACTATTCGAATAGGAACAAACAAAAGTTGACGAACACTTGAAAAATATGGATGTGCCCTTGAGAATGATGGAAAAGTGGAAGAGACCATAAGGAAAGTGTTTGTTTATCTATCTACTATTGTACTCTGTAGATTTTTATTTTTATGTTTGATTGAACTAATGAAATTTTTACTTTTTATTATATAATGGTTTAATTTACAACATTTATGATCCTCGTAAACATAAAATATAAATAGCTTTCATATAATTCTTAGTACAAAAAAAAAACCAAAAGATACCTTAACTAAATAGATAAAAATACCACTTATTGTGTATCACAAATTGCACCAATAAGTTTATTAATAGCATCTTCCAAATCCAAAAGCTTGATGTGAGTTTCAAATTTTAATCCTTTATTGAGACAATCATGCATATCTTTAGTTCTTCTACGCAAGTCTTTTGCTTTCATGAGAATGTTGTAAAAACCCTTCGAATTTGGAAATGTTTTGGTAGAAGAAGGGATGTTACCTACCTGGCCATCATCGTTTCGTTCAAGCTCCTTATAATATTCATTCAAATTCGTATATATTTTTGGTGAGCCGTTGATATTTTTAATTAACTGGACAACATCTATTTCCCCGTTAGTGTCGCTTGATTCAACATCAAAAAAGCCTTCCGAAAACTTCATATCGAGTAATGCTTGAGGCCATTTTCCAAGTACATGAAAATGTTGTTCTTCCTTGATTGATTGTATTGCTACTTTTGCCTTCAATAACAATATCTTTGTACGGTTTATGCGAGACAATGTCTTCGTATTCAACCTCATTCTCTGCATCTTTGACTTCATAGTTGGATTCACTTTTTGTTTCATGGTTACCACTATCTTCATCAACCCTTCTAGGCTCCATAGTAATCTCCATCATGGAAATTCTACTATTTTTTGTGTTACATTTAAAATTTGATGAGAGAAAACAAAAAGCATTTATGAAAAGTGGTTAGGAATATGAATAACTGTCTTTTAAAAAGTTATACATAATTATTAAAAAGATACTTGTTCAACTTCCAACCATTGTATTTTTTCGAAATGAGAAGAATAGGAAGTGAACAGGTGTATTTTTAATAATTATATAAAAATTTTATTAATTAATTTCAAAAGAATACAATGGTAAATTGAACAGTTGCTTTGTTTAATGGAAAGTTGAACAGGTGTCTTTTTAAAAATTTTGTATAATTTTTATTAAATAACTTTTAAAAAATACATTGGTAAATCGAAAGTTGAATATATATGTATCCTTTTATTAATTATGTATAGTTTTTATTAAATAATTTCAAAAAAATACAATGGTAAATTGTGTTACACCCAGATTTCGAGAAAAGAAATTATGACCTCGAAGGCTGGACTCGTCGAGTGTGAGCTCCAGATATATAAAAACGCATGTTCATGGTCTAGCTATAAAACCCCCGAAGCAAGACGACAATCTCGAATATGTAACCTCGAGATTCTTTCTAAGCTCGAAAGAGCATAGCATCGGGATACATCCGTTAGTGAATGCCTTCAAATCGAGTAGTCCGAGCTTAAAGAGCACAAGCTCGAAATGTGACAGCCTCGATGGTATCTATCTGCTCCGAGCAGGTTTTGGAATAAGACGGCCAGTTCGTAACCTGTCCGTAAACCTTGACTGACGCGAAGCTGGTTGCTGACCTCGGAGATTTGATGAGTCATCTGATGTAATGCGTTCTGCACGTTTAAATATATTTATTGTTGTAACATCCCAACAATAAAGGGATATTAACAAGTCTGTTATCTGTTTCCTGGTCTTCAGGGGACGTTTCCTTGTATATAGGAGTTACAACATTTAATATCAATATTTCAATTAATATGCAGAAGTATCTCCCCATAATATGTGGGAATGAACTCTGAAAACTCTCTATAAATAGAGAGGTCATGAACACTTGTAAATGACAGATCTTTTAATATCTTGAGAGAGAACTCTAGGGAATTCATCTCTGAAGGATTTCCAGAAAACTCAAAGTTCTAATAAAATAGACTCGTGGACTAGGCAGATTTAACTGCTGAACCACGTAAAACTCTTGTTGTTCCACCATACTATTCATCTGCACCATAGCTCATATTGTTTAATTGCTCTACATTTTAAGTTGACGAAAAACGACGTCAACAGTTTGGTGCTTTCATTGAGAGCATTAAGCAGTACGAATCTAAGTCTAGTCATTCGAAAAAGCCTCCTTGATTTGCTAAAGCCGCAAATGATCCTAATATTCCTGAAAAAGAAGTCAACTATCCGCGGCGCCATGGGAAACAGCCAATGACGAATCCAGAACCACAGGAGAGAAGTGAGTCCTCCAACTCTCGAGGACCTCCAGCACCACCAGCCCCCAGGGACAACGAGGACATGTATTATAATCCTGAACGATTTGTTCCCATTGTGGAACTCGAAAATCGTCAGTTAAGAAAGCAGTTGGCTGAGACCATAAAACGTAACGAGGAATTAGCTAGATTGGCTGTGGAGGCATAGGCGGCTCAGCCTCAACCTCCGTCTGAGGTCCAGGTCCCACCTCCGCGGGACGTTCATGTTCCTCCCCACAGGCCTCGTGGGTGACCTCACAAAAATGCCACCACAAGAAGAACGGAGCAACCTCCGCCACCAGCAGAACAACCTGCTCCCTCGAGGCCCCGAAGAAACACCCGGGCTAGAGCTCCTGTTAACTCAACTGCTAAGTTACCATCTGAAACTGGGAATAACCAAGCCCATGCAATGGCTCGGACTCAGAATCCTGGTAACACGTAGAATGTTTCTGAGCCAGCACAGGTGAACTCAGGACCATCCAGACCCTGAAATGGGTGGTAGCCACCATCACCGAGACGACACCCTCCGTCGCCAATAAGGTATCCCTCACTGTCTTAGAGAAACAAACAACCAACTCAGGGTGATAGGGAAAGGCGGGCTGGACGGAAGCAGGGGAATAGAGAAACTGCTAGACAACGGAGAGGCGCCCAACCGACGAGAAGCCAAATGTCTCGGTCTCACACTATAGAGACGAGGCAACCTGAGAGGAATCCATCTCGAAAAAATAAAGCAACGAGCCTCACCAGCAAAGACTCAGGGGACACCAGACCAGTCAGTATGTATGATCAAGGATGCATAAATACTGGGAACCAAAGGAACCACCCTGACTTGCGGGAACACCTGAATCAAAATCGGGGTAGTGGTAACCCCTCGAACCTAGACCTGAGAGATCGACTGAATGGGCGCAAGGATCCCATGCGAAGGCGCGAGCCTGGAATTGTGATCGACGACAACCAATTTCAGGTGAGACCCCCTATGGATCTAGTTCAGGAGAGAATGGATCAACTAGAAAGAGCATTTAGGCTCTTACAGAATGAGCAAGGCCGGAATCGGGATGAAGATTTTGATGAGGAGCTCAAACCATTCGCTCCCCACATTTCCAACACTCCGTTTCCTCAGGGGTTTCAAATTCCTCATGTCCCACCTTTTGAAGGGAAATCCAACCCGTACAGTCACTTAAGTACATTTAACACTATTATGAGAGCAAGTAATGCGGGTTATGAGCTCAGATGCATGCTGTTTCCACCATCTCTTACAAGACCAGCAAAAAACTGGTTCGAAAAATATAAGAGGCATTCAATAACTTCTTGGGATCAGCTGTCAAGGGATTTCAAGAAGCAATTTAGAGCCATGACCAGGATAAGGCCCGAGGCATCGACCTTGACCAATGTCCAGCAACAACCAAATGAAACGCTGAAAAGCTACCTTACAAGATTCAATGTGGAAGTCGCCCGAGCTCGCGATGTAGACGACAGTGGTCATTTAATGGCTGTCCAAGCTGGGGTAATGCCGGGAATTCCCCTCTGGGAAGATATGCAGATGAAGCCTATGAGGTCCATAACTAAGTTTAATCGACGAGCTCAGAGGTTTGTCAATGTAGAAGAGGCGAGGTCAACGCTGAATATGACCTCTCAGCCCATAACTACAACGACAAACATAAACTCTGCCTCGACCTCGGCGGAAGGGGGAAAGAAGAAGAAAGGGGAATGGTATTTCTCTGTGTACAAGGTGTACACCGAGCTCAACAAGTCTCGGGAGATTATTTACCTGGCTAATGAAAACCAGGTCCCTTTCAGACGTCCAAACTCCCTTAGAAATCAAAACTCCAAGAGAGACTCCAGTAAATATTGTCGATTTCACAGAGATACTGGACACACTACTGATGAGTGCAGGCAACTGAAGGACGAGATCGAAGGCTTGATCTCGAGAGGATACTGCAGGTAGTATGTCAGAAACCAGAACAATAATCAGGCTTCTACCAGTCAGAGGACAGCTGCACTGCTGCCTGCCCAAAACAACAATTCCCAAGCTAGGGAAGATGAGAGACCCCCTCCGATTGATGGAGAATATGTTGCAACCATCTCGGGCAGGCCTCATCTCGCAGGATCGGGCAACAATTCCCAAAAGAGATACGTGAATGAGCTAAAAATTGGCGACGGGTCCCCTTATGAACCCGAACCCAGAGCTCCGAAGTAGCAATGGGTTGAATCTCAACCTATAACCTTTACTGAGGACGATGCGTCCTATGTTCAATTTCCTCACAACGACCCACTAGTCATCACTCTTCAGCTCGCGAAAAAGAGGGTTCACCAAGTTCTTATTGATAATGGGAGCTCAGTGAACATTCTCTATAAGTCCACCTTAGAAAAGATGGGATTCGTTCTTCGTGACCTATAGGCCTGTGCAACAACGTTGTATGGTTTTTCAGGAGAAGGGATTGCCTGTATGGGGTCCATCGAACTCCCTATGACCTTGGGAGACTTCCCAGTCTCAACAACCAAGATGATGGAATTCTTAGTAGCGGACCTACAATCGGCCTACAACGTGCTACTCGGGAGACCCGCCCTAGTAGGGCTGGGGGCAGTCTCGTCTGTAAGGCATTTGGCCATCAAGTTCCCGACTTCTAGTGGCATCAGGACACTAAAGGGAGACCAGCTAGCTGAAAGGGAATGCTATAGAATTTCCATTAGAGGAAAGAAGCGGACGAGCGCACAAGCGCTCGTCATTATTCAGAATAAGGACGGGACAATCTTTGAAATAGATGAAGAAATCGATCCAAGAATAGAGGAAAGAGCTGATCTCGAACCATTGGAAGAGCTCGAAGAAATCAAGCTCGAAGAAGCAGATCCCCCAAAATTAGTAAAGGTAGGGAAAAATCTCCCGAAGAAACAAAATAGCAATTAATTTGCTTCTTAAAAAAGAACCAGGATGTCTTCGCATGGTCACATTTGGACATGATAGGGATACTTCTGGCCTACCATCAAAATAAATTCGTTTGACTACGTCAAGAGGTGTGATAAGTGCAAACGGTTCGCCACAATTCCTCGAGCTCCACCCTCCGAGCTAACTATGATGACCTCCCCCTGGCCATTTTCGGTCTGGGGAATCGACCTTATAGGCTCATTGCCGACTGGCAAAGGTGGAGTGAAATACGCAGCAGTCGCCGTAGATTACTTCACGAAGTGGACCGAAGCCGAACCTTTGGCGACGATCACCTCAAAGAAAGTCCTCGACTTCGTAGTGAAGAACATCATATGTCGATATGGGATGCCAAGGAATATTGTGTCCGATAACGGTACTCAATTTGACACCGATCTATTTACCAACTTTTGGGAAAAAATGGGATAATAAAGAGCTTCCCATCAGTGGCCCATCCCCAGGTGAATGGCCAGGTCGAAGCTGTAAATAAGTCCCTAAAGAGTTCGCTAAAGAAAAAGTTGGAAGAAGCTAAAGGAAGGTGGCCCGAAGAATTGCCCCAAGTCCTATGGGCATATAGGACCACGACCCGTACATCAACAGGACATACCCCATTTTCTCTGGCGTATGGTTGCGAGGCTATGTTTCCAATCAAGGTCGAAGTTCCCACAATTCGAGCCCTCGCTTATGACCAAACCTCAAACCAATCCCAGCTCGAAGAAACTTTGGACCCGATCGAAGAAAGAAGGAACGAAGCTCAGCTAAAAAATGCTGCATACCAGCAGCGAGCTACCTGGTACTTCAACAAAAGAGTTCGAGATAGAAAATTCGGCGTAGGATATTTGGTGCTGAGGCGTGTATTCTTGGCAACACGGGATCTAGCAGTTGGCGTGCTCGGGCCAAATTGGGAAGGACATTATCAGATAGAATCAGTCATCCGACCTGGTGTATACAAGTTGGCAAGATTGAATGAAAGTTTGGTACCACGAGCATGGAATGGTGAACATCTACGACCTTACTATCAATAGTGTAGGAATGGTGTCGCCTATAACCATGCTTGTTTGTCTGTACTATGTTCCTATTATTGAATTATTCGAATAAAGTTTGATTCGTTTTAATATGCTGTATTTTTGCAATCTCTCTTAATTAAATATCCAATGGTCACACTCATAGGATATTAAGGGGGCATTAGTGGTACACATACCATCAGCTTGAAAAAATAAAATAGCATATACGAAAAGCATATAAGTGTTTGGATATAACCAAATACGCGAGCTAAAATAGTTTGGATATTGTTAGGGTCATTTTAGGTTTGTTTTAGAGATCGTTTTAGGTTGTGTTTTTAGTTATTTAGGATTGTTTAGTGCAGATTTATGCTTGTTTTCTTCTTGTTTCAGGTTTTAATGGTCAATTGCATAATATGGAGTGAAATGAGAAGAAACATGTTAAATATGATTAATAAGATGGATTTCGTGTTGATTGTGGAGTTTCAAAACATTATGTGTGGAAAATACTACATTGAAGATGCTCAACACACGTCGTTTATGCTCTATAACGCAAGTCTAAGACTTCAGGCCGCATTTTGACCATGATTTATTCACTTTCTGGAAACACTTCTAGAAATAGATGTTGTAGATATTTCTCTTAGATTTCCATATATTTTTCAATCATTCAATTCAGAGTTATATCGAAGGAGTTATGATCAAAATACGATGAGCTGACGCTGCAGGCTGTTTGAAACGAGTTTCATTCCATTCTGACTTTAGCGCTACAACGCCATAGTAAGAGCGCTACAGCGCTAGTGCACCAGATTTTGAAGCATTTTGGCACTGTAAATAGTGCTATAGTGCTCCAGAAGTAGCGCTACAGTGCTGGTTACGTATTTTTCAGATTTTAAACCAGTTTTTGAAGGGCAATTTGGTCTATTCACTTGGGAACATTGGAGGGCTATTTTAGAAACATAATGTTCCGACTGGAAGGGGGAAAAACGAAGAGGGACGACGGCTGAGAGTGGAGAATACAATTGGAGGATCCATTCTTGTGTTTTTCATCATCTATCTTCAATTTTTATGTTTGTAATTGAATTCTATGACTGCTAGAATGAATATTATGGGCTAATTTCTCCTTTAGGGCTATTGTGTGAATCTTTTGGAAACCCTTTTTATGGATTAATGCAGAATTCATGTTCTTCTTCATCTCTTTCAATTCCTTACAATCTGTGTTACTTGTGCAATTATTGATTGATCACCTCTAATTGTTATTTCATGAATCAAATTGAAATATGAAAAGTGAAATTTGATATGCTTTGATTGTTTGGATGCAAATTCAATTTAGAACGAAAGTATCTAAATTGTTTGCCTATTTTTCTGAGTTGCGTGTTTAATGCCTTCTTCATGATTCAACTTACCATAGAAATATAGGAAGTTGTCATTTAGATTGAATTTTGTAAATCTTAACCAGATTATGAATTGTTTTTGCAACTTGTTCTTGAATAGGGAGAAGGGGATATAATTCTTGCATTAGGAGATAAAAGGGTGGAAAATAGAGGATCATAATTGTCCTAATTTCATTTTCTCTGTTATTTTGTTTAAATTTTCATTGTGCTTCGTTAGTATTCTTCTTTGTTTGAAATCTCTGAAATTGTTTAATCAAATAGAATTAAGAAGATTGTTTGATTGGTAATTGATAAATCAGTCCTTGAGGACGATACTTGGTTTTTACCATTTTATTACAAATTGCGACTGTGTGCACTTGCATAGCAAAAATATCGCAACAAGTTTTTGGCGCCGTTGCCGGGGACTATTTAATCAATATCAAATATAATTGATTCTTGATTCTAATTTGGTTTGTATATATATATATATATTTTTTTTTTCTTTTATGTTTTTTTTTCTATGTTTGTTTTTTGTCTTGCGAGGAACTTGAGATGTCTCATATGCAAGTCCTCATGAATTTTTTTCAACACGATTTGGAGCCTTTATACAAGGCATGGTGGAGAAACAAAGCTTTGCTAATGAGGTTCCCATACAATGGTTTGTCCAAAGAGTGTCAATTAGAGGTCTTCCTCAATGGGTTGAATGTCGAAGCGAGAGAATGGGTAGAAAGAGGAGATGGTACCGCCAATTTCTACCAATTATCCGTGGATGAAGCCTATTAGATGTTGGAAGACATGGCAGAATACAATGAATGGTTGTATTGGAATTGTTCAGTGACCAACAAAGGATGGGAGAGCACTTATAACAATATGGAGCCAACTTTTAACACTTGCACTCAAGGACCAAATGAGGAAAATTTGGATGATTTTCAAGAAGTAATTATAGAAGAGAAACCTCACCAAGCGGCTCAATCATGTTCATTGAAGGTATTGATGATGGAGTATATGGATAAAAATGAAGCCGTAATTCAAAGCCAAGATTCATCATTGAGGAATTTTGAAAATTCAAGAGGGAAAGAGCAAAGTGAGGAGGTCAATTTGGGGAATGGTGAGGAGATGGAGCTACCAATGGAAGAATTTGAACATCAAATTGAGTCCTCTTCAATCCAAAGTAAGGAAGAAAAGGGAGAGAAAATAGTAGTGTCGAATGCTATCTCTACCCAAGATGTGGATAAATTGTTTGAGCAAAGTAGTGAAGAAAGGCTACATCCACCATCACACTCCATGCAACAAGTACTCGATCCTCAATATAGTGAGCTAATGATAATGGAAAAGTACACATATGACGATCCTTATAGGCCACCACCATCTCCACCTCCATTAGAATCATTCCTTTGCATCCATCATGCTTATATTTCCAAAGAAAGTCAAGTTGAACATTGGAGCTCATCAATTCCAAATCTAGCCAAGCTTGAGGGCATTCCCAATGACAACCTTCAAGTTGTCTTGTATGACGCTTATTATGGGCGTCAACCACTCATTGATGTGTTTCGAAATATAAAACACTAACGAGGTTAGCAATGAGAGTCACTACAATGGAGCAATACATTGGATTACAGGGAAGTTTTCTTTTCCTTTTCTTTTATTTATACATTGGGGACAATGTTTAGATTAAGTTTGGGGGAAGGGATTTGATTTTTATTGCTTTGCTCATTGTAGATATCTTAGTTTGTTTAAGTTTTGTTAGGTTTAGGTTTATATTTATTTTTATGTTTTGAGTCATGTTTTAGAGTATAAATTAAGTTGACAATAATAACCATTTCAATCTGATTGACTGTTTTATAGTATAATCCAAAGGAAAAAATTTTGTGCTTCTAAATTAATCTGTGTGCTTGGTTAGATTACTTTGTTTTTTCACTGTGATTTGTCGACATCAGAGATCTATTGTTCATACATTGCAAATGTTATACTTGAGTTATTTTATGCATGTGAAATTTGGATTGTGGATTGAAAAGTTTGAAAAATTCTAGAACCTGCTTCCTTACTATTTGAGATGAAATTTGAAACAGTGCACATTTAAGAAAATGATATAGGCAATTTTTGGACTGGTTGTGGCTTTCAAGCTAACCCTATTAATTTTTCTCCTTAGTCAACCCTTTCGAGCCTTATAACCACGTTCTTGATTAACACATTCTTTTGAGCCTAACTGTAAAATGAAATACCATTTACTCTTTTTGACCCATACCATGAGCATGAAAATCATTATATGAGGGGAGTGAATGTGTAAGGGGATGTTGGTATTATGTGTTATTTAGGAAATTACTTTTGATTGAGAAAGAAAACAATTAAAGAAAGAAAAGGAAAAGAAAGTGAAAAATGATTATGCTCCCAAACAATTATTTATTGAAAAATCAAAGTTTGGCGGAGTTTATTGAAAAAAATATAAACATTCTTAATCATTGCACAGAAAAAAGGGGTAACAAGGGATGAGTGGTGTGAATTTGTTGGGAAAGCTTGTTTAATGGAATGCTTGTGGTATGATTAAGCCTAAAAACTGTCTCTTTGTCCACCTATACCTAAGCCTTCTATTTCAACCCTTATAAAGTCCTATTGATTCTTATTTGTGCATTTGTTTATATTAATGGAGAATAGTAAGTGATGCAGGCATATGGAATACTTGAGTTTGTGGTTAGTTGGTGAGAATTTGATGTGCATAAAGTAGTTCAATGATTTTATTTGCAATTTATGAGTAAATGATCTTTGATGTTGAGAAATTGCAGTGAATTGTGAAGTGGTTAAGACTGAAAATCTAGATTAAAGTTTAAATTGCATGATTGTTTTTCCTGAGAATTATATATGCATAACAGTCTTGAGTGTTTGAATTGGTTAGTTATATCAACTTGGTTTGTTAGGTTTGAGTCTAGTTAGATTATTTACTCGAGGGTGAGTAAAGGTTAAGTTTGGGGGAATTTGTTAGGGTCATTTTAGGTTTGTTTTAGAGATCGTTTTAGGTTGTGTTTTTAGTTATTTAGGATTGTTTAGTGCAGATTTATGCTTGTTTTCTTCTTGTTTCAGGTTTTAATGGTCAATTGCATAATATGGAGTGAAATGAGAAGAAACATGTTAAATATGATTAATAAGATGGATTTCGTGTTGATTGTGGAGTTTCAAGACATTATGTGTGGAAAATACTACATTGAAGATGCTCAACACACGTCGTTTATGCTCTATAACGCAAGTCTAAGACTTCAAGCTGCATTTTGACCATGATTTATTCACTTTCTGGAAACACTTCTAGAAATAGTAGTTGTAGATATTTCGCTTAGCTTTCCATATATTTTTGAATCATTCACTTCGGAGTTATATCGAAGGAGTTATGATCAAAATACGATGAGCTGACGCTGCAGGCTGTTCGAAACGAGTTTCATTCCATTCTGACTTTAGCGCTACAACGCCATAGTAAGAGCGCTACAGCGCTAGTGCACCAGATTTTGAAGCATTTTGGCACTGTAAATAGCGCTACAGCGCTCCAGAAGTAGCGCTACAGCGCTGGTTACGTATTTTTCAGACTTTAAACCACTTTTTGAAGGGCAATTTGGTCTATTCACTTGGGAACATTGGAGGGCTATTTTAGAAACATAATGTTGCGACTGGAAGGGGGCAAAACGAAGAGGGACGACGGCTGAGAGTGGAGAATACAATTGGAGGATCCATTCTTGTGTTTTTCATCATCTATCTTCAATTTTTATGTTTGTAATTGAATTCTATATATGACTGCTAGAATGAATATATATTATGGGCTAATTTCTCCTTTAGGGCTATTATGTGAATCTTTTGGAAACCTTTTTTATGGATTAATGCAGATTTCATGTTCTTCTTCATCTCTTTCAATTCCTTACAATCTGTGTTACTTATGCAATTATTGATTGATCACCTCTAATTGTTATTTCATGAATCAAATTAAAATATGAAAAGTGAAATTTGATATGCTTTGATTGTTTGGATGCAAATTCAATTTAGAACGAAAGTATCTAAATTGTTTGCCTATTTTTCTGAGTTGCGTGTTTAATGCCTTCTTCATGATTCAACTTACCATAGAAATATAGAAAGTTGTCATTTAGATTGAATTTTGTAAATCTTAACCAGATTATGAATTGTTTTTGCAACTTGTTCTTGAATAGGGAGAAGGGGATATAATTCTTGCATTAGGAAATAAAAGGGTGGAAAATAAAGGATCATAATTGTCCTAATTTCATTTTCTCTGTTATTTTGTTTAAATTTTCATTGTGCTTCGTTAGTATTCTTCTTTGTTTGAAATCTCTGAAATTGTTTAATCAAATAGAATTAAAAAGATTGATTGATGGGTAATTGATAAATCAGTCCTTGAGGACGATACTTGGTTTTTACCATTTTATTACAAATTGCGACTGTGTGCACTTGCATAGCAAAAATATCTCAACAGATATAACCAAACTATCATTTATGAAAAGCATATAAGTGTTTGGATATAACCAAATGTGCGAGCTAAAATAGTTTGGATATAACCAAACTATCAAAAACATATAAGTGTTTGGACGTAACCAAACGTGCGAGCTAAGAAAGTTTGGACATAACCAAATTATCAAAAGATAAAAATGTTTGGATGTAACCAAATATGCGAACAAGATTAAAAATATAAGTGTATGGATTACAAACCAAACACGACTTTAATAGGTTTGGAACAAACCAACTAAAACTAATCGATAGTAAGTTGGAACATAAACCCGCTTCGCGATAAGTCGAGATCGAGTCTGGAGTATCTTGCAAAATGATAGTTTCGACCTCATAACCTCGGGGAACTACCCGAGGATGAGAAAAAGTAACTAAAAAAGTAAGATATAACTAAACCATTTGCATTACACACCATATAAGCACTTTCGAGTGCATGGTAAAAGTAATCTCCGACCTTGACAAATAACGAGATCGGATGCGGATATTTCGAGCAAACTGTGCATGAATGCATTGAACCTCGAGCTTAAATCCACCATATGTTTCTATGAATAAACAGGCATGTAGAACACTTTAATATAAAAATGCGCGAAATATTTTGGCCCAAGAAATGTAAAGTAAATATATTAAAATAAAGTCGAGAATGGTATTTCATATATCATAAGCTCTTCCACGAACTATAGAATTGTCTTGGCACTGGGGGCATAAAAAATAAAAAATCGAACACTAAGACTATTACAAGAAATTCAGAGGGACACAGCTCCTAGGCGAGATTTAAGGAGAAGAAGCACTCTCCTTGGCCTTCTCAGCATCTTCCTTTGCCTTCTCAACATCAGCATCATCCCTAGCTCCCTCTGCTTCATCCCGAGCAGCCTCCTCATCATCAAGCCGAGCTTGCAATTTAGCCATGAGCTTTTCTTCAAGAGGGCCTATGAAGCTGGTGTCGAGGTCGACATTGTTGGCCCAGATTCTATACATGGCCAGGTCGACTTCTCGATCCTTCTTCTCCTTAAACTCTTCAAGAAGATGATTCTTTTCACCCTCCATGATCTCGAAAGTGGCAGCCTTCTCTTCTTCAAGCTTGGCATTGATTTTCTCAAGCTCCGCGACCCGAGCATTCACCTTCTCGAGCTCTGCGAGCCAGACATTCAGTATTTCAAGCTCGGTTGTCTTGGCCTTTAGCTGCTCAGCTTCTGCCTCCATCTTTGCCTTTGTGGTCTTGAGCTCGTCACCCAACTTAAGTTGGAGATCCTTCGCCACCTGAGCAAAAGACATACTCGAGTGGATCTCGTTGTTCAACTTATAATTAAGCTGAGCAGAGACAGCAAGAGTCTGACATACGAGGAAATCAAATTAGCATATGAACCAAGTATAAATACAGCTAGAGGCAAGAGAAGAAAGGTTACCGTAGTAGTAAGCTCGATGCTCTTCTCGTAAAGAGTGTTGCAATCTCGAGCATTGTTCAAGAACTGCCAGTGAGGGACGTCGATGCTGCTAAAACTCTGGTCCACCCGAGATAGAACATTTGAGCCTAACGTAGCCCCATAGGGTCCAGCTGCGTTGTCGATCACATACTCATTGACGTGAGTAGAAATTGAAAGTAACTGTGTTCTTGAGGCTGAGGGTTTCTTCGGAGGTGGGCCAAGCATGGGATGGACCTGGATTGTAGGAGGAGCGGGAGGTAAGGTCGAAGAGGACGTCTCAGCCTGAGAAGGTGGACTCAAAACTGGGCTCAGAGCAACCAAAGCCGCGGGAGGAGGCATCTTCTCGGTCCTCTTAAGGATCTTAGTAGGCCGGTCTGTTTTCCGCGACCCCCTCGGGCGCTTACTCCTTTGAGCTCCTTCGCTAGCCAGTACATTGTCAAGGTCGGAATCCATATCACCTACACATTCATATTGCATTATGAGATATCCCCAGAACAAAATAAGTTAGCATGATGCAATCGAACAAGGAATGAAAAGACAAGTGGAGAGAAACCTAACTGGAACTCTCCCCCGAGCTCGTGCTCAGTGACCAAGTAATTCCCCCATCTTCAGAAGAGGCGGGGGGAGTACCTTCCTTGTAGGTGGAAGTCAACCTCGAAAGGTCCCTATAGTCATTAGTCCCATATTGAACGGCTATTCCATCCCATACCTCGTTCAGACTATACATGGTGTCGTATTTCCCGAGCCAGCTATCGAACCTATGTACCCCCTCATCTACCCAAGACCATACATAGAAATGGTTCCTATCATCCTCCTATTATATTAATCTATCAGGTTTATGCTTTAGAAGGGAGGGGGACAACAAATCCGAGCTAAGGATGACTGTACCTCTTTCATCTGAACCCGAGCTCGAGGCCTCATCGTTGGCCTCATTCCCTGATTGCGGACTCCCACGATGTCGAGCTGGAGATGAAGGCCTCGCATTTCTACTCGGAGGGAGGTTGCTGGTTGGGAGAGGCACGAGCTCCCACTGGTCATACTTCTTATTAGACCAGTTAGATGTAGACTGATCCTTCTCGAGGAAGCTGCATGCTCGGAGTTTGTCTTCATGCAGGAAATAAGAGAAGGACTTCCTACCATAAGGGAGTTGGAGCAGAGCTTCCTTGTGCTCTCTCATCTCCTTGGTGGGAGTAGGACGGTGGAAGTTGGCTGGAAGATTAAACACATCTTAACTAAGCACGAGCCTAAAAAAAATTTGAGCATAAAAAAGAAAGAAGTTTAGGATGCTTACGAATTCTCCTGAACGAATAGTACCGAGATGGAGCTAGGCCATCCGTCCAGAAGAAGGCCTTCTTGAAGTCTGGTGGATGATTGGGTAAATCCTCGAAGATCTTTCGCTCCTTGGGATAGCTCGAAAGGTAATAGAAGTCGTCCCCTCCCCGAGCTTGGGAGGGATTGCTTTACAAGCAAAAGAGATACAAAATCTCTTCTGGTGAAGGTCCTGCCCACTTTAGCTCGTGGTAGAGCGACCTCAGGGCTGACAAAACCCTGTATGAGTTGGGGTTGAGTTGGAAGGGGGCGAGCCCAATGAAGTCCGTGAAGTCTTTGAAAAAAGACTTCAAGGGCAGTACTGCCCCTGCCTTCATGTGTTCCTGGCTCCAAGCTGCGTATCTCAGATTGCTATCGGGATTTCCATCTCCTGGAGCGCGGCAACTTCGCTCGTGCGAGGTCAGAGCTCGACACCTTAGGGAGCCTGACAGTCCTATGCCGTGAAAGGCCAGAATGTCAGTTATCTGACCTAACGATGTGACTGAGCTCCAATAGTGCTCGGCCTCGAAGAATTCTCTCATGGGCTGCAAGGTAGAAGGTTCCCCCATCAGTGAGAATTGAAGATCTCCCGGCTTGAAGGCGATTGTCACTTTGAGCGTAGGGTCAAGAGGAATCGGCCCAGGCTCGGTGTCCGAATCTGGATAAAGGGCGACCCTTATTTTTTTCCTTTTCCCTTCTTCAACCTCGTCTATCTGACGTCGGAAATGGTCTCGAATGTCCTCTTGCTCACACCTTAGTTCGTGCTCTCGAATCAAGCACTGGTTCTGAGTAAAATGAGACTCCGGGCTCAGAGCTACTGGTGAATAAGGAATTGTGAGCTTTGACCCCCACCAGTTTCCTGAGTTCTGCGGCATCTAACAAGAAAGCAAAAGGGTGAGGGCCAAGCGAACATGAAATAATGAGATAAATAGAAGACCCAAGCTCGAATGATCGAGGCTTCAAGGCAAGCTCGATCCAAAGAATGAGGCCAATCTCAGAGCGTGTAGTCCACCGAAAGAAAAGAAGGTGGACATGTTATTGGAAATCCCGATATATCAGGGAAGAAAGGTAGCGGTTATTCAAAAAGAGATATTTTTGGGAATCGTGCATTCTTTAAAAAAAAACCTTGATTTTGTACCCAATATCTTGGTGTGCAAGATATGTCCTCCGAAATTCAAAAACCCTAAGAAAGAGCCATATTTGGGTCTCTTTGCACATGAACTGGGTTTGGGGCCAATAATGTTAGAACCTAAATTTAATATTTATTAGCCGAAACGTTCTAGTGCATTAAACTAATGAATGGACCAACAAAATCCTAGTGCCCAAGGTGCAACAGAAACACAAACACACATGGAAAAAATAATGCAAAGATACAGATATACGAAGCCATGAACAGAAAACTTACACAATACGATCGGCAAAAATATAGAAATGGATGATTGTGTAAGCGGTTGCAAGTACGATCTCACAGAATCAAAGAGTCCAATGTTGTTTTGTCTTCTCGACTTGGAGAACATGCAAGAAATGGGCAAGGACGTGTCTGGTTTTTCTTTCTTTTTTCTCTCTGTAATTTTGAACGTGAAAGTAAAAAAGAAGAAGACGACTAGAGTCCTATTTATAAGCCCGTGGAAATGTAAAGGGTCGGATTAATCTGGGCCATTGGCCAGATTCCGTATCAGATCAAGTGGCCAGGAACCCGTGAGTTGTTAATACAATAAATAATTGTAGGCGGATAAACGTGGGCAGGTTTCCAAGGTACTCAAGTACTTTGAGTGATCAATACCCAGCTAACGCGTGTCCACGCTCGAGTATGTTTGATGGTACGGTTCCCAATGGAAGTAGTTCAAAAGTTTCCTTCTCATAGGATTCGAACTAATACTTTTGAGGGGGCAAACTATTACACCCAGATTTCGAGATAAGAAATTATGACCTCGAAGGCTGGACCCGTCGAGTGTGAGCTCGAGATATATAAAAACGTATGTTCATGGTCCAGTTGTAAAACCCCGAAGCAAGACGGCAATCTCAAAGATGTAACCTCGAGATTCTTTCTAAGCTTGAAAGAGCATAGCATCGGGATACATCCGTTAGCGAATGCCTTCAGATCGAGTAGTCCGAGCTTAAAGAGCACAAGCTTGAAATGTGACAGCCTCGATGGTATCTATCTGCTCCGAGCAGGTTTTGGAATAAGACGGCCAGTTCGTAACCTGTCCGTAAACCTTGACTGACGCAAAGCTGATTGCTGACCTCAGAGATTTGATGAGTCATCTGATGTAACGCGTTCTGTAAGTTTAAAGATATTTATTGTTGTAACATCCCAACATTAAAGGGATATTAACAAGTCTGTTATCTGTTTCCTGGTCTTCAGGGGACGTGTCCTTGTATATAGGAGTTACAACATTTAATATCATTATTTCAATTAATATGCAGAAGTATCTCCCCATAATATGTGGGAATGAACTCTGAAAACTCTCTATAAATAGAGAGGTCATGAACACTTGTAAATGATAGATCTTTTAATATCTTGAGAGAGAACTCTGGGGAATTCATCTCTGAAGGATTTCCAGAAAACTCCAAGTTCTACTAAAATAGACTCGTGGACTAGGCAGATTTAACTGTTGAACCACGTAAAACTCTTGTTGTTCCACCATACTATTCAGCTGCACCATAGCTCATATTGTTAAATTGCTCTACATTTTAAGTTGACGAAAAACGGCGTCAACAAATTGAATTGTTTGTTTAATGGGAAATTGAAAAGGTGTCTTTTCAATAATTATGTATAGATTTTTAAATTAATTTTGAAATAATAGAAAATTAAATTTGAACAAGTGTGTTTGTTCAATGGGATGTTGAACAAGTGTCTTTTCTTTTTAAAGGACAAGTGTCTTTTTAATAATTATGTATAACTTTTTTTTTAAAATGAATTAAATAAAAATTGAAATATAAAACAATATTAAATTAATGGGGTGAAAACCAATGTAAATTTGTTTAAAATTTATTATGAAATTTGAAATTAATAATTTTTAATTTAAAAACTATCTTTATAATAATTCATAGAGTGCAATAAATGTATACAAATATTGAATTAATTTTGATTCTATGTCTAGGTTCTTTGAACATAATAAATGTTGTTTAATTATATTTTGAAAATGTATAACTATTAACTTTTTTTAATTGGTATTGTGATGATGAATAGGTTGACAAAGTAAACATGTGATGTAACAAATGTGTAGAAATTTTTGGGAATAAATTCATTTTTTGAAAACACAAATTCTTTTTTTTTTTAATTTATATTAAAAAATTCGAAAAAATTATGGGGAATCTCAATAGGTGTTACTCATATTAATTTGATAAGATGTCATCTTTATTAACTGCACTATTGAATGATAAGTTTTAAAATTATTTATAAATAATCTATTACATGTATTACATGAAAAATAAGGCTGAAAAAGAGAATGAAAGACATGAAGAAAATATTGGAAAAAAAGTGAAGACATGAACAAAAAGGATAAAGGGAACAGAAAATAAAAGACCTTAAGAAAAATGGGAAAAGGAAGCACAAGAATGAGGGGTCTACTACAGATGATGTATCTCACACGTTGGAGGAACCAAAGTGTTTGGAAACAATTGTTCCAAAAGAAAAAGATGTCCAACAACTTATAATACAATTCAAAAATAGGAGGTACGATATAAACACTCGTCTTCTTAGCATTAGTAGTAAAATAAATATCATTCCACAACTTTTGTTGTCAGGAAGCATCTCTACTATTCTTAACTTTGTTCCAGCCCGTGAGCTCCAAATACTCCAAACTGAAACCTGTCAAAGGCTCAACCATGCTTTAGAAAAGGAAGATTACTACATGCGGATTGAACTCATCAAGCTTGAACGCGATATTATTTTTCAAAAGTGGTGCTTGAAAATTTGGATCAAGGATTGAAGAATGTTGTCTCTTTTTACAATTTTTATTTAAATGATTGCACTCTTTCTTTTTTGGTTAGGTGTATGTTGAATTTAACATATTATTATGAAATAGAAATTTGAATTTTTTTAATGGTTAGAATTATTGTTATTTTGTAATATGTCTATTTCTTTTTTTGTTTTATCTTTATATTTCATTATAAAAAAATAAAATAAAAAATTAGTGGGTTTTGTTGAAAGTTTAAAAAGTGATGACTTGTTTTATATAATTTTTTAATATAAATAATGATAATTTTTAAAAAATATTGTAAAAAAATACTTGATTATATATGTTAATAGATTTAATAAAAAATAAAATAAGAATATGAATAGTCAACAATGACATTTATGGATTTATTTGTATTCATTACAATTAATATTTTTATTTGGTAAAAGTGATTAATTATGTATTTTGAAAATTACAATTAATTAGTTTTACCAAATATAATAATATATGTAATATTTATAAATATAAAATATTATTTATTACAATTAATATTTATATTTGGTAAAATCAATTAATTGTCTTTCTTGGAAGTTTAAAAATGTAGCTCCATTTCAAAAAAAAAATGTAGTATTTCGAAAATGGCAAATAATTAGCATAATTGACTCATCGTATTTCTCATCAGTCATTATTATTCCTCATGTTTTATCTTCTTTATTATTGCTTCATTATATATATGTGGCTTGAACCTTTTTTTTATCATCATAAAGATTGTTCATTTAGACACAAAGAAACCAATAGAGCGAAAATAGATAGAAACAAGATAGATGAGATAATTCTGACTAGCTCACTTTCGAAATTCAAAGAAAAATACTTAAGTGGAGAGTTGTACAGTTTCATGGAAGAGATTAAGATACGCCTCAATAGATCACTTAAAGAAATAATTACAATGAGAAAGACAATGATGGATCAAACATTTAGAGAATGGAGTAGAGAAAGCCCTAAAGTATGTGAAATTCGACAAGTTCAGAATGAATTATTCCAAAAGTTCATCGATGCTTCTAAGCAAAAGTACTTGTGTTGGACGAGTCAAATGTATGATGTTGAACGAGAAATTGTATATCATGAAATGTTGTTGGATACTTTCAAGAACATTTAGGGATTGTCTATTTTGTCTACAAAAATTAGAGTGTTTGCTCATCGATATTGAATTAAGAATTTTATTCTTGTTAATGGAAATTTGAATTTTTTATTTTTATAATTATTATTGTTAGCAATTTACATATCCATTTTTTTTTCTTGTAGCAATATATTTCAAAAATGAAAAAAGCCATTTATCCTATGATATATTTCGAAAATGATTAATTTTTTACTAAGATATATTTCAAAAATGATATATTTAAAAAAATCGTTAATTTAAATTTAAAGTAAATATTTTTTTAAATATTATTAATTATTCCGGAGTAGTTGACTCATCGTCTTGCTCATCACTCATTATTATTCATGATGTCTTCTCTTATTAATTATTTGCGTAGAAAAATAATGTTGAATATAAATTCTTTATATATGTGTGACTAGCCAACCCTAGATCATCACTTAGATTGTCCATTTAGATACCAAAAAAATAGAAAGAAAATGGACAGCAAGATAATAGAGGAAATAATTCTTACTAGATCACTTTCAAAATGCAAATAAAAATTCTTAAGTGAAGAGTTGTACAGTTTCATGGAACAAATTTAGTTGCGCCTCATGAGATCATTCGAAGAAAGAAGTACAGTGAGAATCACCTTCATCGATCAATCATTTGGAGAATGAAGTGGAGAAAGAACTAAAGTATGTAAGATTATAGAAATTCATAATGAATTAGCACAAATGTTTGTCAATGCTTCAGAGAAGGAGGACTTGTATTGGAGGCGTCAAATGTATGATGTTGAACGTGAAATACTATATCATTAAACTTTTTTGAACTCTTTCATGAATATGTAGGAATATTCATAATTTGTTTTAAAATATTATAATGTTTTCTCAGCTATGAATTGAAAGTGAATTTTTATGGTTATTTTTTTTATAATTAAAATTTTGTAAGTTCATTTTAAAATAATAAAATTGGATATTATTTTATTAAAAAAAATTAAAAAATTTAATACTAAAAAATATCTTTAATTGTCCAATTAATATTTATTTTTTTATATTTTAATTATTATGCATGATTTAAGTATAGTGTTGATATTAAAAGTTGCATTTAATAATAAAATTTCTTTTTGTAAAACCAAAAAATCATGTCATTTATTATTATTTCAATACCTATTGATGATAGAATCAAAATTTTCTATTCCCCATATTTATCCCACTTTCCCAAAAAAATATAAATGTATATTTTAAAAATAAAGTTTAAAATAATAATAATTATAATTAAATGCCGAAATCTAGGGTTTTTTTTTTACAATAACTGAAATTAGTTTGAATATTTATTTTAATGGTACAATATGTACATGCATGGAGGTTAAGAGTTGAAAAAAATATAATAATAGTTATTAATGTGGTTGAAATTATTGTTCTCTCCAACATTAATGGCTAAATATTTTTTTTTCTAATTATATAATATTTAAATCAATGAAGTTGAAGAGTTGCAATTGTTAACAAATTCATATTATTTTTTAATTATTTAATAACACACTTTATATATTATACAATTCTTCTTCAAACACAACCTACTTATACTCTCATTTCACATATTTCTTTGTCTTTCAACACTCCTCATGGATAACATGATTCAAGATCTCATCATCTCTCTTGCTGAAGACATGATAAAAAAATGGAGTTCATTTTGTTAGTAGCAGAGATCTTTCCTCATCAAAATTTACTGAGTTCTAAGATGGAACAACTTTTCCCTACAACTTTGCCACAATATCTTGAAAAATGAGGAGGGGATTGAACAAGACGTATATTGAAAACTTGAAGGAAGAAATTGAAGACGTATATTGAAAACTTGAAGGAAGAAATTGAAGAGTGGAACAAAGAACTTGTCAAAATGAAAAAGACTCATGAAACCATCAAGAAGAGAATTATGGATGATGAAGAAGGAGAATCTTCAAAGAAAAGGATAAAGGGAAATGAAGAGTAGATTTTAAGTTAGAGAATATTAATTATTTTTATTTTGTTTTTATTTTCTGCTTAATTTTTAATATGAACACATATTTTAATTTTCTCAGTAAAAAGTTTAAAATTTATTGTTTTTCTTATCATTATTTAACATCTTACAAAATTATATTTAATATAGTAAAATTAAAAAAAATAATGAAATTTAAAAAAAATGATTATTGTCATTTAATAATTAAAAAAAATGCTTATTTTACCCAATAAATAATTAAGGAATATGATTTATATGACCATTAAAAAATCACCTAATTGGTTTCCAAAAGTTATCTTTTTTCATAAACTATTTCAAGAAAATAGGAACAATTTTTGAAAAATACAAGTGGCTAAAGAATACCCTATATTTTTTAAAATGGGAATAACCACCTCAAATTCAATAGATGCAATTATTCTTATCATAAGTGCACATTAAATGAAAAGTGAAAACATGCATGTATTTGAAAAGTTGCAATTACTCATTAAATATATTATTTTCATAAACAAACAATTAAAAAATCATTTTTCATAACCCCACACAACATCTTATTAGGCTATAGATATATATTCTAAAGTAGATTAAATAGTTTTCATAATATATATATCTTCATTTGTTTCTCTAGAAAATTCATATATCTCTTCTAAATGATTTTTCATTATTATGGAATACTTTATAACTTTCCAAGTACCTATTATTTCAATTATTGAACTGTTGGAATGCCAATTGTCCATCGTCAAATTTTTTTCCAAAGAAGAGACTTCTCAAAGCGAAAGCAAAACGGAGTCTGAAATTGTCCTTTTTGCCGAGAAGTAACAAGACAGAAGAAATTTTTTTACTTCTCTTATGGTTGAAAATTTGGAGTACGAAATTGAACTTTGGAGAGAAGAACTTCAGAAGGTGAGGATGGATGGTGAAGACATCTTCGATCAAAAAGCTTATGAAAGTTCTCTTGGAGGATGAAAAAATCGATACAAGTGGAATTGATTTGAACTCCATCAAGGATCAATAGATTATCAGTTTTATTATTTTATTTAAATTATGATCAATGTTCTTCTTTCTTTTATTTTGTATGTTTATGACTTTTTTATGACATTGTTCTTCAGTCCTACTGATTGATTCTATGTTAATCTCTCTAATATTATTAAGAATTTCAAGTTTTCTTTTTTATTTTGTCGATTTTTATTTTTATTTTTCATGTATATTTTACTAAAAATAACTTATATGCATCATTCATGAGAATTTGTTATATTTTCCTATTTATTTTTTAACAAAAACAAATTATTGAAAATTTGACCAAATTTTTTAACTAATAATAATAGCAAGTTCAAAAATTTGGATTCCTTTATGAATTTTTTTTTAAAGAAAGTAAACCCTATTCATTCTTCGTACAAAAATTTCTCAAAATCGAAAAATGAAATAAATATATTTGGAAAAAATATATAAATAATTACCTTTATTATTTTGGCCGAAATTTTCGAAAAATTATATCATTGAATATTAATAAATCCAAGATTCTAGAAAATTGGTTATATTGTTTCATTTTGAAATGTTGCATTTAATATTTAATAAGTGTGTATTTCCAAATAATAATAGTAATAAATAATGGGTAGTTGAACAATTGCCTTTACAATAAAGTCAATTCTAATTTAAAATTTAAACTCTATATTGGAAGTTGAACATATGTCTTCATTTTTAAACTAGTAATTAAATACATTTATAAAAAGTTGTGTTGTATACAACTTTTATGAGAATTTTAAAATTTATTAAATTGAATAAATGATTTTTTTAAAATTTCTAATTACTTTTTTTCATCTAGTTAGGTTATAAAATAACTCCTTAAATTCACTTTTTACTTTTTACTTTTCATCTTTCCTCAAGAACACTGAAGAACAGAGCATAAAGAACCCATAAACCTCAGACGATTCCGGCGATCCACAGAGTTTCTATCCAGCCACTCAACTCAACATCTCAGAAATTTGCACCAATCTTTGTCCAAGTAAGTTTATTGAACTTCTTCATCTCTGAAATGCCATGCAATAATTATCTTTTCAGTTTTCTGGTTTGCTTTTGATTCGAAGTTCCTGAATGTTCTTGAAAAAACGATTTGGGGCAGTTGGGCATGTAGATATTAACATGATAGGATAAGGAAAAAAAAAAAACTAAACGAGGCTTAGGAGTTGGCTTGGGAGCCTGGATTATTGATTTAGGGCTAATTCGATTTTTAGGCATTTAGAAAAAACTGGGTTTTTCTCGCCCTCTCTTAGAGTCGAAAAGTTTTTCCTGAAAAATTTTTCACTTCTGCTTTTTAATCTGTTTTCCAAGCTGTTCGCATACTATTTAGTGTTCACGTTACAATGCTACTGGTCGTATAAAAGCCTAACTTTTATACACGAGCAACGTTATTCCAACCTTTCCACTTACTTGGTCCATTAGCCGTAGATTCTCATCTCCCTTTCTTTGTTTGCAGATTTTCATGCACGACCCGTGGGGAGGTGAAAGGCCGATCAACGACGACTTGCTCGCGCTACTACTTGAAGATCAAGAATAGTCGTCGCTGCTAATCTCGGAAATTCCCTTTTCTCAATGTAACCCCACAAGTAGACCTTTGACCAGTCCAACCAACATGGGGCGCATAAAATCCATCGCTCGAAAGAAAAAGAAAACAACCCAACCTCATGCCAATCAAACTGCTCCTCGGGCTGAAACTCCTTCGACCAGCCCTCAACCTAAAAACACTTCCTAGCAAAGAATTCATACAAAAGCCCGACTTCGAGACGTCATTCGACTAGAAGTCGAATGGTATGTAGTACCTCCTAGTGTTATTACAACTAGGATGGTAGGGAATTATCTCAAGAAGTACAGACTTCCTGGGATAACCCTACTTAAGCCTTCGATCGACCAGCGGGCAAACCTGCCTGGGGGCGCCTTCAGTGCTCGGTCGAGGTATCACATTGAGGAAGGGGCAACCTTGCCTCTTCATCCTTTCTTCCAGGGGTGGCCAATTATTTCGAGGTCGCTCCCTTTCAAATCACCCCAAATAGATATAGAGTGCTTTCTGCTCTCTATATTCTTTACAACCACAAGAAGTGGTTCGTTCCTACGCCACACGAGATCAATTATTTGTTCGATCTCAAGTCCAACCCCAATCACAACAACATAGGGTTCTTCCACTTCTACCACTAGGAATCTGCTCGCACCTTCCAGAGTGACATTACCCACAAGTCTAACGTGGGAAAGTACTTCTAGGAGTACTTCTTAACACCGGACCTGGTCGCCAACAACCTGGCTTTCACTGAAGGAGGTAAATTATTTACTCACTGGTCATTCAATTTCCTTTAGCTTTTAGGCACATTCTTTAGAACTTTGGTGTCATTCAGGTCCATGGCGTTGGCCAACTCCCACTCCAGAAATGGAGATACGAGTAGCATCCTTGGCCAGCATGAAAAATATTGAAAAAAGTGTCAAAGAGCTAGTCACGGAGACCAATCTAAGGCTGGTTGGCCTTCTGGCACCTCACCAGGACATGAGGGAATCAGCTGCGGGAAGTGCTCCTGGGGGAGGAGTTCCTGAGAAACATCAAGATGTGTCACAACCCTCGAGGAGGGCAATGGGAGTGACCATCAGGGAACCCTCCAGCACTCCGCGAGTAGCTGCTGCTCCTGTTCAACAAGGAAAGGGCAAGCAGAAGGTTTTTGAGCATCCCAAGCCTATTCTTGAGTCTTCGGATGAGAACGGTACTGATTTCTCACTCTTAGACAGTTTGCCCATTCCCTGTTATTTATTTGACGGGGACGATGACTTTAAATACTCACCTAATTTTAATTCAGACTTCTTCAAGGCAGAGAGTGAGTGTAGAAGTAGTACAATAAGTAATGTAGTGACCAGTAGTTGTAGCTCGGGTATTTTACTTGTAATTTCTTTGATCTTATTTCCTTGATTTAGTAGGTATCTCTATCTATATTGACTGACTGTTCGCTTCTATTTTGCAGTCATGTCTGCTGAAGATCCATTCAACTTGTATAGCGAACCTGACCCCGTTGCTCCTGCGAGCAAGAAAAGGGGGTGCAGGCAACATCGTGGGGAAAGTAGCATCAATGCTCTGATGAAAAAGACTCGAACCGGGGATCCTCCAGTACTAGTTCCTTCTAGGGAAACAACACCTCCTCTAGCTCCCATCAATCAGTCGTCTCCACCAGCCCCCGAGGACCAGACACTTCCTCCAGCGTCTGCCAACAAAACTCCTCCAGTTCCCGCTGACCAGACCCCGCCTGATCATACATGAGAGGCTTTGATGAACATGGCTCTCAACTCGGCCAAAGATAGGCTGACAAAGCTATTGAGGCACCGACGCAGCCAAGAGGCCATCAGCAATACTGACTCCATGGAAGTGGAGCAGATCTTCAACCGTGTGTTGAACGAAGTGCTTAGCGTAAGTTGTCATTTTTTGATAAGTTTTATTTGTTTATCTTGTCACTTTATTTCCATTAACAATATCTTTTTTCTGGTCGCAGGGAGTTCTAACCATGAGCGCTGGCTAGTGTTGCCCAGGGGCATTGACTGCTCAATACGAGATGAGGCTTGGCGAACAGATCAAAGCGTCTGAGGATAAACACGCTGAGGAGCTTAAGATGGCTGAGGCCAAATACACCGAGTAGCTCTAGGCAACCGAGAAGAAAAATACTGAACTACTCGAACATAAGGCCAAGCGAAGAGCTGAAACAGTACTAGACTGCCTTAACCAAAGCCATTGAAACTAAAGAGAAGTACAAGGAGGCTTCTTTGCTTAATTTCAAGGAAGCCTCTAAGCTTCAAGATGATCTGGTCATCAGCAGAAAGGATACTGAGGGGTTGGAGGAATGCGTCAAAGAGCTCGAGGAGACCAATGCTAGTAACCTAGAGAAATACAAGGGAGCCACTTTTAAATGCTTCTATATGTTCTGGAAGAATAACCGTGGGGTGGACTTTAGCTATCTACCAGACTGTATGAGGCAGTTTAAGCTAAATAGGTGTCTAGCTCGCCTTGAAGAGGAGGAGAGAGCAAAAGTTCCAGCATCCCTCAGAATCTCTTTGGCTACGGGCATCGATGGTGTAGGCGAGGAAGTTGGGGTCTCTGTCGACCAGCAAATTCCTCAAGATCCTCCTGCTTCATAATTTCTTCTGTTTTTATTTAAATTTATAACTTGGGACACAGGGACCTCGGTTTGTAGTGTCAAGACAATATATTTTATGCTGCATGGGCAGCTTTTTCTTTTAAACAGAGAATTACATCTGAGCAGTAACTGCTCGCGGTGTAAAATAATTTACTTTTTATATTTAGATATTATAATACTTGCAATATTTACAACATCTTGTTCACATGACTGAACTTAGCATATCACTTTGGTTTAACAAAATTTAAACAAAATTTTGAAAAAAAACTCTAAGTACCGTAGCATGCTTTCACTTATTTTGCTCGTGTGTTTACATATACTTGTCGATATGCTTTGCTTGCTAGATACCTTATTTGCCCCCCAAATGATTGAGGAGCTTAAGGTCCTTGGTCACTTGCCTTGACCAAAACCTGTTCGAACATCACTGCTTGTAATAAAGATATATAAAAAATGATAATATAGCAAAACAACACACGTAATTAGCAAATACTTGTAATAAATACAACAGTTGGAAAGATTGACTGGCTGTGCATAGTCCCTTTTATTTCTTGTAATAAATGGAAAATCGTGTCTGTACGAGTGATCAAAAATTTGATCTTACACTTATAAGCGATCAATCACATGATTGACTAACCCTTGTTCATAAACTTGTAAAAAGTAAAATTAATACAAGCCAATTCTTTAAGAAGAATTGTTCGTTGATAGTATTTGCGCATGTGTTCTTCATTCCAATAGCGAGGAATGAGATCTCCATTTAACCGAGCAAGTTTGTAGGTGCCTGGTTGAAGGACTTCTTCGATTTGGTATGGCCTTTCCTAGTTAGGTCCAAGCACTCCAGCAGCTTGATCACGGGTATTAAGAAAAACTCTTCTAAGCACCAAATCTCCCACATCAAATTTTCTTTCACGTACTTTAGAGTTGAAGTACCGGGTGACCTTTTGCTGGTAAGCTGCTACTCGGAGTTGGGCTTGCTCATGCCTTTCATCGACCAAATCCAGAAATTCCATCAATAATTGGAGATTAACGTCTTGATCGTATGCCAACCTTTGATGTGATGGCAGATTTAATTCAACAGGCAACATTGCCTCATACCCATATGCTAAGGAAAATGGAGTATGGCCTGTTGCTGTTCGATGTGATGTTCTATACGACGAGAGGACCTCAGGCAACTGCTTTGGCCATGCCCCCTTCGCTTCTTCAAGCCTTTTCTCCAGAGTATCCTTTAGTGTCTTGTTGACAGCCTCAACTTGTCCGTTTTCCTGTGGATGAGCTACTGAAGAAAAACTTTTGATAATCCCATGTCTCTCGCAAAAATCGGTGAACAAATCACTATCAAACTGTGTGCCGTTGTTTGAGACAAATTTTCTTATCAATACATAGCGACACACGATGTTCTTGACCACAAAATCCAACACCTTCTTGGTCGTTATGGTTGCAAATGGCTCAGCTTCGACCCACTTCATGAAGTAGTCAACAACAACCACAACATATTTGACATTGCCTTTTCCTGTGGGCAAAGACCCAATCAAATCTATCCCCACACTGCAAATGGCCACGAGCTTTGCATCTGTTTTAGCTCATTAGGGGCTCCTCGTGGAATCTTGGAGAATCTCTGACACTTGTCGCATTTTCGAACGAAATCCACAGAGTCTTCATTCATTGTTGGCCAGAAGTATCCTTGCCTTAGGATCTTTTTAGATAAACTTTGCCCCCCCAGCATAATCCCTGCAGAAACCTTCATGGACTTCCCGCATTGATTCTATGGCTTTTTCTTTTGAAACACACCTTAGGAGCGGCATGGAGTACCCCCTTCTGTACAAAACTTCGTCGACCAGGATAAACCGAGCAGACTACCTCTGGAGGGCTCTTGCTTTGTTTCTGTCCGTTGGCAGTACTCCATGCGTCAAGTACTCAATCAAGGGTGCCATCCACGTGTCTTTTGTCTGGATTACCAAGGAGGTTTCTTCTGCTTGGATGCTTGGTGTGGACAGCCATTCAACATACACTATATTCAAAGTATCAGCATCCTTTGCGCTTGCTAACTTGGCCAAAGCATCAGCGTTCAAGTTCTGGTTGCAAGGTACCTGCTGTAGAGTATAACTTTCGAATTGTGCCAACAAGTCCTTTGCTTTGTTTAAACAAGCAACCATCTTCAGACCCCTAGCTTAATATTCTCCCGTAATTTGATTTCAAGTGACTTTATGCTCATATCCTTGCAAATCATAATCCTACAAACAGAGCTTCATATCCGGCTTCGTTATTAGACACTGTGAAGTCGAATCTTATCACGCAGTGGAATCAATGCCCTTCAGGTGTGACTAAAATCACTCCTGCTCCAGCGCTGTGCTTGTTGGAAGAGCCATCTATGAACAATTTCCAAGAGGGGGTTTTGCTTTGAGGCTCAGGCTCTTCTATTAGCTCAGTGTCCTGAAGTCCAGTAAAATTTGCAACAAAGTCTGCCAGAGCCTGTCCCTTCATTGCTGCTCGTGGAAAGTAAGAAATATCAAACTGTCCAAGTTCAACTGCCCATTTCAATAATCGACCAACGACTTCTAGTTTCTGTAGGACTTGCCGTAGGGGCTGGTCAATTAATACTGTGATGGGGTGAGCTTGGAAGTATGATCGCAGCTTTCTGGAGGCTAAAATCAAGTAGTAGGCTAATTTTTCAATGGGCGGATATTGCAGTTCTGCTCCTATTAGCCTTTTGCTTATATAATATACATATTTTTGCACATGTTCCTCCTCTCTTACCAAGACAGCACTAGCACCATATTCTGTGACCGCCAAATAGATGAACAAGGTTTCCTTTTCAACTGGCTTGCTCGCACTCTTCCGTCAACTAGAATTTCTTATTGCCCCTAGGTAGATTAAAAAATGGGACACACTTGTCTGCGGATTTAGAGATAAATCTACTTAAAGTAGCAATCCTCCCAGTTAAACTTTGAACATCTGTTTATCTTTGTATGCAATTTCATATCGGCCAGGGCCTTGATCTTTTCAGGATTAGCTTCGATACCTCGTGAGTTCACTATAAATCCAAAAAAATTCTCTAATCCAACTCCGAAGGAACACTTAAGGGGATTCAGCTTCATCTGATATTTATTCAAGACGTTGAAGCACTCTGGCTGGTCCCTAATGTGTTCTGCTGCCTTCTTCGACTTAACTAGCATGTCATCGACATATACTTCCATACTTATATCGATCAACTCCTTGAACATGTGATTGACCAATCGCTAGTAAGTCGCACCAACGTTTTTCAAACTGAAAGGCATCACTTTGTATCCTCATCAGGTGGGTGCATACTGATTTGATTGTATCCAAAGTATGCATCCATGAGTATAGGATCTCTTGCCCTGAAGTGGCATCGACCAGCTGGTCGATCCTTGGGAGCGGGAAACAATCTTTAGGGCAGGATTTATTAAGGTCTGTGAAATCCATGCATGTTCTCCATTTTCCATTCAGCTTGGGAACTAGTACAGGATTAGAGACCCACGATGGATAAAATGCTACCCTGATGAACCCGTTCTCCTTTATCTTCTTGGCTTCTTCCTTTAAAGCTTTCAATCTATCTTTGTCGAGCAACCTTCTTTTCTGTTGTACTGGTGGAAATTTTTTATCTATATTCAAGACATGGCTAATAACTGCTGGGTTAATCCCAACCATATCTTTATGCGACCAGGCAAATATCTCTTGGTTTTTCTTTAAAAATTCCACCAATCTTTGTTTTGCTATTGCCTCTAAGTTTTTACCGACATTCACAACCTTGGTCAGATCTGCCTCATCGAGTTGGACCTCCTCAAGGTCCTCGACTGGTCCTACTTCTTCATCAAAATCCCCAAAGCGAGGATCTAAATCTCTATCCTCACTTTGGGCAACACCCTATTTGGTGACATGCTCACCTGATTGGGCTTGTACCTTATCGACCAATTGAAACTCTTTTCCGGCTCTTTCCCTCGATCCACCCCTTTTCGCCTTAGTAATCGAGGAATTGTAGCATTCCCTCGCTTCTCGCTGGTTTCCCAACATGCATCCTATCCCCGCGTCAGTTGGGAACTTCATGGAGAGGTGCCAAACCGAGGTTACGGCTCGCAGGTCGACTAGAATTGGCCTTCCAATCACAGCATTGTATGCAGAAGGACAATCAACTACTATGAAAGTAGTGAGTAATGTCCTATTCGCACGTGTAGTTCCTGCTATAACCGGAAGCTTAATCGACCCTGTTGGCGCGAGTCCTTCGCCAGAAAAACCATAAATGGTTTGGTTGCATGGCTCCAGGTCTTTCACTGACAACTTCATTCTTTCCAACGAAGACTTGTACAAAATGTTCACTAAGCTCCCTGTGTCTACTAACACCCGCTTAACCATCATATTGGCTATTTAGACGTCCACGACCAGAGGGTTCGAATGAGGGAATCAGACATGTTGAGCATCAAGCTCAGAGAAAGTTATTAGCACTTCCTCTGTTCGAGCTTTCTTGGGAGTTTTCTCCTCCACATTCAACATTTCGATGTCCTGGTCGTGGCGTAAGGTCCGAGCGTGTCGCTCCCTTGCCTTCCCACAATCTATTGCAAGGTGTGGGCTGCCACAGATGGTTAGCAATGTACCCACCATAGGAGCTGGCTGTAAAGGTGGCGAGCGTTGGCGTACAAGCGCCTGCTCGTTACCTCCTTAAGTCTCTCGCTGAGAACCTCGAGTGGCTCGTACATACTTCCTTAGGTGTCCTTGTTTGATAAGGAACTCAATTTCAACTTTCAGCTAGTTACACTCATTGGTGTCATGACCATAGTCGTTGTGAAAATGACTGAACTTAGTTGTATCTCCCTTGGAGATATCCTTCCTTACTGGCGCCGGTCGCTTATAAGGGACATTGGAGCTGGTCGCCTGGTACACCTCTACTCTGCTTTCAACAAGGGCCGTGTAGTTGGTGAATCTTGGCTCGTACCTATTGCCATTGGGGCATTTTTTTTTAGATGTTGACAACTCATTGTTCGCCCTTTTTCCACCATTTTTCCCGTTGCTTTTGTCGTTCCCATTGGGTTTATCTGATCCGATGGCGGCTTTAGCAGGATCTTCCTTTGGTCCCTTGTATTTTGCAGGCAACTTCCCTTCGTTAGCAATCGCCTATTCGAGCTTGATGTACCGATCTGCTCAATCCAGGAATTTTTGGGCACTCTTCACCCCATTCTTCCTTAAACTATTCCAGAGGGGTGAGTGGCGCCACACTCCAGCAGTAAGTGCCATCATTTTTCCCTCATCACCAACTATTTTGGCTTCAGCTGCTGCTCGCATAAAACGTTGGACGTACTCCTTTAAGGACTCTCCCTCCTTTTGGCGTATCTCGACCAGCTGGTTGGCTTCAGTCGGGTGCACAAGAATAGCATAGAATTGCCCGTAGAACTCCTTCACGAAAATCTCCCATGACACTATGCTGGTAGGAGGGAATTTAAAAAACCACTCCTGAGCAATATCAGATAGGGTGGCCGGAAAGATTCTGTGGCGGGCATCATCCGACTCGTTTTGGATGTCCATCTGTATCTCGAACTTATTCACATGAGATACTGGGTCCCCATATCCATCGAAGTTGGGCAACACTGGCATCTTAAACTTGCTAGGGGTTTCTGCCATGGCTATTCTTTGTATGAATGGAGTGCCTCTTCTCCGATCATACTCGATGTGGGAGGTTCGGCTCGCTACCAGCTACTGGACGGCCTGGTTAAGCGTATCGATCTGGGCTTGCACTGCGTCTGGTATCGCTGGGATGACTGGTACTGGAGGAGCATACTCATCATGTCTTTCGCGCCTATCATTGAGCACATCCCTCAAGTCATCATCTCTACTCCTTTACTCGCTAGCGCCCAACCGGTCAAAGATGTTAGGTTGCCTAGGCTGCCCCCCAGTGTTCTGGCTCGCAGGCCTATTTTCTCTTGGTCGGGGTTCCTTTCTCCACCTCTCTCTCTTTGCCCTCGATCAGAATTCCCTGGACCAGAATCAACTTTGCTGTAGTCATGACCTGTAACGACCCAAAATTACTAATGAGGCTTAAGGGCCTTGATTAGTGTGCCGAGAGGGCATAATTGGTTTATGTGTGATTTAAATGATTAAATGCATGATTATGTGATAAGCATGCTTATATGATTATATGGATATATGAGATGCATGATTATGAGTATTAATATGCATTTAGGCCCTGTTTAAATTATAAGGACATATTTGTAATTTTGGCCCGTTGATGGCATAAACATGATTATTTGTGATAAATTGTTGAGACCACATTATTATGTGGATATATTTGCAGCTTGTGACTCGAGGCAATCCTAATGAGTGGTTTAGCAAAATAGTCACAGCGGGGATTTATACCCAGCTCAGGGGAGCTTGGGGGTATTTATGGGAACATGGGAAATATATTAGAGACTATTTGACATTGAGGAAAATAATTGGTGATTTGTTAAGTGTCGATGTGTAAGTGGTAATTATTAGGGGCACTCGAGGAATTAGCGGGAATTGGGAACACATGACCAAACTGCCCTTAGAATAGTTAAAGGCTTAGGTTTTAATGGGAGGGCAAAATGGTCATTTGATAGTTAAAAAAGGATAAGGGTCATTTCTGTTTTTATACTTAGTGGGATTTGTAGAATATAGTAGAAACTGAAGGAAAAAGAAAGAAAGAAGAAAAAACAGAACACATAGTTAACCCCTTTCTCTCCCACTCGGTTTACCTTGTTCCTCACCATTTCTTGAGGATTTCTGAATCTGTAACTTAGAGGAAGCTTAGGCTAGAGCTGGGACCTTGGTTCTTGGTGAAGCTAGGAGGTTCAGCTAGATTTATTGTTCAATTAAGGTAAGGTTCCTAACTTTTTCTGGGATTGCTGAATTCTATTGTGTTGATCTTTGAATCTGAACTTTGGATGGGAATTCAAGGAGTTGAGCTTTGGGAACTGAGGTGCTAAAGGCTGGAAGGGCTTAGAGGGCAACCTAGGGTCGAATTCCCCAATAAAGGTAACAATTCTGGACTTGGTCATTTGAGCTTTTAGGAGGTTTCTGGTTTTTCTAATGAGTTTTTGAGTTTCAAACTCAATCCTAGTTTTTCTATGTTTGATGGTGCATGTGGTCAAGTTTGATGTTTTTGGGCCATGTGGGATGAGATGTAGTGGATGGTAGACTTGATTTGAAGTGTGGTTGAGGTTTGGAGGGGTTTTAGGGTTTTGGCTCGGGAAAATTTGAAGCAGAAAACTCAGGGTGTTCTGGTACTGTAAGTAGCGCTAGATTTAGGGCGCTACAGCGCTAGGCCTGGCTTTTCTGGGCATTTTTATCTTTGCTTGTAGCGCTGTAGTGCCCACCTTGTGGCGCTGTAGCACTACCCTTCCTCCATAATAAGGTTTTGGGTATTTTTCTTAGGGTTTTCGCTTGGGGGCTCGGGGGTCGATTCCACCACTCTGTTTGGTGGACTTGGGGCTTCCCGAGGGCTCGGGATTGGTCCCGAGGTTAGGTTACTGAATTGAATGTTAACGAGGGTAATATGTTATGTTTGTGGCTAGGTGTACGCCAGGGTTCAGACGAGATCATGCTCGAGGATCATTTCAACTAATCAAAGAGCTCAGAATCAGAGGTAAGAAACTACACCCAGTTATGTGATTGTATTGGGACTAAGGGTTCCCTATATTTGTATGTGATGTGATGAGATGGTATTATGCCATGGGAATAGGTGATAAATGGCCTAAAAGTGCCGGAATCAATATTTGCGCACAGGGCGCGGCTCGGCCACTCGTAGCTGGGGTTAAGTACATAATCACTGAGCTCGGCCTAAGTGAGTCGGAGTCAGTGGGATTGTCAGAGGGTCCAGCCTAAGGGCGTCGACCCTGGATTTGGGTGTGATATGTTTATTGTTGTTTAAACTGATGATTGTGACGAGTTTTCTATCTGAATAATCGATTAATGACTTGTAGGTTGGTATCATTGTTTATGTAAGCAGTATGATCTATTATATATCTGATTAATGGTTTGTAAATTATCAGTTTGTTGGTTGTCGCTTATGCTATGCATTATATTTTTCTTGCTGGGCCTTGGCTCATGGGTGCTACGTGGTGCAGGTAAAGGCACGGACAATGTGGACCAGTTCTGAGTTGGAGAGCTTTGAGGATGAATGTACATAGTCAGCTGATTGGTCACCACGACCGAGGAGTGGTACATGACATGAGAACCTTAAATGTATATTTTTCCCTTAGAGAGGCCAGTAGCTGTATATAACTTGAAATTTTTGTAGATTGTCTTTCAAACTCTATTTCTTTTGGGATCCCATGTACGAAATGTTTATTTAAATGAAATGTATCTTTTATGACCAAAATCTTTTAACCGTAGGTCAATTATAGTTTCAGTAACATGTTTCTAATTGAATGACTTGATTAGCAAGTCTTGCACCTTTATAAACACACAGTGTAACGGTCTTGGCTACCCAGAGTGTTACAACTTGGTATCAGAGCGTCCTAGGTTTAAGGGTTCCTGAAGACTGGCTGGACATGTACATTTGCTGCTAAAGACAAGCTCGGTTCAAGGTTTGGTAATTGTGTATACAAGATTATATGCTTATATGATTGGAAAGGAATGTGAATGCTGATATATGATTGAATAATAGGGAGCATGAGATACTGATAGGGCCTGGCCCTTGACTTCTATGTAATGATATCGAGGCATGCTTATTAGCGTTGCTGTGAATGTGAATGAATATTTGAAAATACTGTTATATCTTGATTGCTTGTGAATGATTGAGTTCCAATGGAGGATTACGAAAGGATTATTACCCTATCATCATAGTCTGACCACCGATTAGTTGATTGAAGATTAACTTGGATAGCTATGCGTCCAAGATGATCTGTACGACTTGCCGGAAGTAGGGATGAGGCAAGGGATGATGACTAGGGCCAGACCCCTCCGCCAGTCCCTGAGAACTGTTAGAAAATCATGGTAGACATGCAAGCACGATTACAGAGCCAGGATGAGCAGATTCGACTTTTGTGACAGTAGGCTCCGTCAAGGAGTGCTGCCCCTATTGTGCCACCTGCAGTGGTACCAGTTGTACAACCAGTAGAGGTTGGTAATAAATGGGAGCCGTTGTATAAGCGGTTCAGGAAACAATATCCTCCAACTTTTGAGGGAGGACTAGATCTACTAAAGGCTGAGCAGTGGATGAGTATGGTCACTACTATTCTTGATTTCATGAGGGTAGAGGGTCATGACAGAGTGGCTTGTTCTACATATATGTTGAGAGAGGATGCCCACATCTGGTGGGAAATGGCATCACAGACCGGCGATGTTACAATTTTGAGTTGGGAAGGATTTAATGATTTATTCAGCCAGGAGTATTACAATGTTGCCATCAGGGCGGCGAAGGTTAATGAATTTGTGGGATTGGTTCAGGGCAATATGACAGTTACAGAATATACCCTGAAGTTCGATAGACTTGCAAAGTTCGCACCAGATCTTGTGCCTACTGATGCAGCTAGGCATGACAGATTTATCAGAGGGCTTAATGCTATGATAGCTCGAGATGTGAGGATTACAACAGTTCCTGGGGGGAAAACTTATGCCCAGGCTGTTGGGAAGGCTCTTACCGCTGAGGAAGTGGAGAATAAGATTTGGAAGGAGAGTGCGGCAAGACGGGAAGGCCGCAGGGTGGTGCCTCCATACTTTGGATTTGGTAGGGGCGGAAGTCCTAGTGATCTAAAGAGAAAGACCCTTGATGCTTCGACTACTCCTGTCTTAATAGGAGAGGTTGGGGTAATCAGGGTGGTCGTCAAGGAGGTGGTGATTCATGGAGGAGCTATCCTGAGTGCACGAGGTGCAGAAGACGCCATCCGGGAGAATGTCGGGCTAAGGCCTGTTATGTGTGCAGGGTGGTAGGACACCTCAAGAAAGACTTCCCAACAATGAAGAAAGGGGAAGCAGGGAAGGTGGACAGCTTGACTCCAGCTTGAGTGTTCACCTTGACGTAGGCAGAGGCAGAGGCTAGTCCCTCGGTAGTGACAGGTCAGTTGTATTGATTGACTCCGGTGCTACACATTCATTTGTTTCTAGTAAGGTGATTGATAAACTGTGTAGACCTAGTGAGTATTATACTGAGGGGTTTGGAACTATATTGCCTACAGGAGAACTGGTAGTTTCTAGGAGATGGATTAGAGCACTGCCAGTGATGGTTGATGGTGGAGAATTGTCAGTAGACTTGATTGAGTTGGGTATGGAAAACTTTGACATGATTTTGGGGATGGATTGGCTGGTTAGATATGGAGATACTATTGACTATAGGAAGAAGGTGGTGACCTTTGAGCTGGAGGGCGATGTTCCCTTTGTCTTTGTGGGAGCAGTATATGGACCCCGGGTACCCATGATATCAACGCTGAGAGCCAGAGATTTATTACAGGGAGGATGTATAGGCTTTCTGGCTAGCATACCACTAGGGTGTTGCCAGCAGGGCTGGAGGAGACTAGATTGGTTTGTGAGATCTTAGATGTATTCCCTAAGGATTTACCAGGATTGTCGCTGCATAGGGAGATTCAGTTTGTTATCGAGTTAGCGCCAGGGACAGAGCCGGTGTCGAGGGCACCATATAGAATGGCACCGGCAGAACTGAACGAATTGAAGATACAGTTATAGGAGCTTCTGGATTTAGGGTTTATCAGGCCTAGCTACTCGCCATGGGGTGCTCCAGTGTTGTTTGTGAAGAAGAAGGACGAGACTTTGAGAATGTGTATAGACTACAGAGAGTTGAACAAGTTGACTATCAAGAATAAATATCCTTTACCAAGGATTGACGACTTGTTTGATCAGCAGTAAGGAAAGACGATATTCTCGAAGATTGATCTTCAATCTAGTTATCACCAGCTGAGGATCAAGGACGAGGATATATCGAAGACGGCCTTCCGAGCGAGGTATGGGCACTATGAGTTTCTGGTCATGTCGTTTGGTTTGACCAACGCTCCAGCAGCCTTCATGGATTTAATGAACAGGGGGTATAAGGACTTTTTGGATTAGTTTGTTATTGTTTTCATCGACGACATTTTAGTGTACTCCAGTTCAGAGGCAGAGCATGAGTTTCATCTTCTACAGGTTCTGCAGAGATTTAGAGAGCATCAGTTGTATGCCAAGTTTAAGAAGTGTGAATTTTGGCAACTTGAAGTGACATTCCTTGGACATATTGTTGGTGTAGATGAGATTAAGGTGGATCCATCTAAGATAGAGGTAGTTAGAGATTGGCCGAGGCCAAGGAACGCCTCGGAGGTGCAGAGTTTTCTCTGTTTAGCGGGTTACTACAGACGGTTTGTGAAAGTCTTCTCGAAGATTGCGGCCCCGATGACAGAATTGACACGGAAGAATTTGAAGTTCATCTGGTCAGACAAGTGTGAGAACAATTTTCAAGAATTTAAGCAGTGACTTATTACTGCACTTGTGCTGAGTCTTCCTTCGGACAAAGGAAAGTTTGTAGTCTATTGTGATGCGTCAAGGTTGGGTTTGGGCTGTGTGTTGATGTAGAACGACAAGGTTATAGCTTATGCGTCATGACAGATGAAGGAGTATGAGCAGCGGTACCCTACCCATGATTTGGAGTTAGAAGCGGTGGTATTCGCACTGAAGGTTTGGTGGCATTATCTGTACGGGGAGAAGTGCGAGATATACACCAATCACAAGAGTTTGAAGTACTTCTTCACACAGAAGGACCTGAACACGAGGCAGAGACGTTGGTTGGAGTTGGTAAAAGACTATGACTATGATATTCTTTATTACCCAGGGAAAGCCAATGTAGTGGCAGATGCATTGAGCCGGAGGGGCCCAAGTTAGTTATATAGTTCCACCCAGATTTCGAGCAAGTTAGCTGATGAGATGGCCAGAGCAAGGAAAGAATTGGTGCTGGTTCGGTTGGCAAACATTACTCTACAGTCGACCCTACTAGAGCGGATTAAGGAAGGTCAGCTAGTGGATGCTCAACTACAGGAGGTTAGAGAGAATGTCTTAGCAGGAGTAGCTAAGGACTATTCTATTTCTGAGGTTTGTTTGCTACGGTATCAGGGATAGATTTGTGTCCCAGGTGATGTTGGGATCAGATGAGAGATATTAGATGAGTCACATACTACACCGTACTCACTTCATCTAGGTACCATAAAGATGTATCCAGATCTACAAACGTTATATTGGTGGCTCGGGATGAAGAAGAATGTGGTGGAATACGTGGCCAGATGTTTAACCTGTCAGTAGGTAAAAGCTGAGAATCAGCGACTGGCAGGGTTGCTTTAGCCTTTGGCTATCCCTGAGTGGAAATGGGAGGAAATTACGATGGAATTTGTGGGAGGTTTACCCAGGACTGTAGGGTTTCATGACTCGGTGTGGGTGATAGTGGACATATACACCAAGTCAACTCATTTTCTTCTAGTGAAGATGACATATACAGTGGATCAGTATGCAGAGTTATATGTGAGCGAGATCGTACGTCTTCATGAGGTTCCTAAGTCCATAGTGTCAGACCAGGATCCTATCTTTACCTCCAAGTTTTGGGGTAGTTTGCAGAAGGCTATGCGGACTCAGTTGAAGTTTAGTACGACCTTTCATCCTCAGACTAATGGACAGTCTGAGAGGAAGATTCAGGTGTTGGAGGATATGCTTCGAGCGTGCGTGATTGATTTTGAGGGATCGTGGAGTAAGTATCTCTCGTTGATTGAGTTTTCATACAACAATAGTTACCAATCAACGATTGGAGTGGCTCCCTATGAGATGTTATATGGGAGGAGATCTAGATCACCCATTCGTTGCGATGAGATGGGTGAGAGGAGGTATTTGGGGCCAGACATGGTTCAGAAGACAAATGAAGCTATTGAGAAGATCCGAGCTCGAATGCTTGCCTCACAGAGAAGATAGAAAAGCTGCGCTGATCCTAAGCGTAGAGACGTGAAGTTCTAGGTTGGGGACCACGTGTTTCTGGGAGTTACACCACTGCGAGGGGTGAGAAGATTTTGGAAGAAGGGAAAGCTGATCCCTAGATTCATTGGAACTTTTGAGATGCTGGAAAGGATCGGACATGTGGCTTACAGGTTAGCTTTGCCACCTTCATTGTCGGGAGTTCACGACATATTCCATGTTTCTATGCTCTAGAAGTACGTCTCTGATACGACACATGTGTTGAAGTATGAAGACTTGGAATTACAGACAGATTTGTCTTATGAGGAATGACCGATTTAGATATTAGACCAGAAGGATAAGTTTCTATGGAATAAGACGATTCCTCTGGTTAAGGTATTATGGAGGAATAATAGGGTCGAGGAGGCGACCTGGGAGCTTGAGTCAGCGATGTGGGATCAGTATCCCAAATTATTCAGGAAAATTTCGAGGACGAAATTCTCATTAGGAGAGGATAGTTGTAACGATCCAAAATTAATAATGAGGCTTAAGGGCCTTGAATAGTGTGTCGGGAGGGAATAATTGGTTTATGTGTGATTGAAATGATTAAATGCATGATTATGTGATAAGCATGTGTAAGGCCCTGAATTCTCCGATGTGGTTTAATGGCGGGATTAGTAGGCCGGGAGGGCCATACTTGCTTAATTATGCCATTTAATGATATTATGCATGTATGCGTGAATTATATTATAATATGATGTTATTTGTATGCATGTCGGTGATATGTTGTTGAGACCACATTATAATGTGGGTTTGTTCGAGCTATTCGGCATGAGACGATCTTGGAATATTGATTAGCGGTCTAATCACAACAGGTTTAAGTTCGGGGCTTGGGGTGAGTCTCGGGGTGATTTAAATGATTAGAGCGTACCCAGGAGTTAAAGGGTAATGGGATATGAATTATTGGTGTTTGGGATTATTGAGAATAGCGGGAATTGGAGAGCGTTAATTATGATTAACGAGATAGGAGGAAAATACCAATTTTTCCCTTGGTCCTGGTCATCTTCTTCCTCTTATTTTACACTCATTGGAGAAAAAAGAAAAGAGGCAAAACCAGAAGCCATCCCAGAGAGCTTTTTTCTTTTGCATGTTCTCCCAGCCAAAGAAACAAAGGACCACCAGTTTGTTCGAGACCCTAAGGTTATACCTGCAGCTCTCCTTCAATCAACGATTTCTCTGCAATCGCCATCATTGTGTAAGTATCTGATGATCTTTTCATTTTCCTTTATGTCGGTTTCTGTCTGTGTTGTTCTTTTATTTTTGGGAATGTGCTGGTTTATTCTTTAGTTCGACATGCTAGGAAACTCTGGCCGATAGGCTTTCAAGTTTAAGTCTTCATGCTAGGTTTAAGTCACTGGTTCTAAACCCAGTTTTGACGTAGAACAAGGTCTCTTTTTTCTGGGTTTTCAAAATTTAAAAGACATATCTTGCACACCAAGATATCGGGTACAAAATCTTGGTTTTAAAGGATGCACGATACCCAAGACTACCATTTCTGAATAACAGTCGCCTTTTTCCCTAATATTTCGGAATTTTCAAAAATTTTATCCACTTCCCTCCTTTTTCTCGTAGAATACACGTTCCGACTCTTAATCGGTTTTTTAGCATCGAGCTCGTTTCGTACCCAAGCACTCTCTGAGTTTGTCTTATCAAGCTCGCAATTCTTGAATCCTTGCATGCATGGCCCTCACCATTTTTTCTTTCTTGCTAGATGTCACAGAATCTGGAAAGACGGTGGGGGTCGCTGCTGGCAATTCTGTATTCGCCAAAAACCCCGAGCCCAAAATCGATGTTTGCTCGGAACCAACGTCTGATTCGTGAGTACGATCTCGCGCGCGAACAGGAGGAAACCCAAGCTCACTATCATCGCCAAATCGTCGAGGTCATAGAAAAGAAGAGGAGAACCCTTCGAGAGGCTCTTTATCCAGAATCTGATTCAGGGCCCAGGCTGATCCCCCTCGACCCTAGGATAAAAGTGACCATCGCGTACAGTCTGGGAGAGCTCCAATTCTCACTGATGGGGGAGCCTTCTACCTCGCAACCGAGGAGGGATTTCTTTTAGGCCGAGCACTACTGGAGCTCGGTTACCTCGCTAGGCCAGATAACTGATATCCTGGCCTTCCACGGTCTCAGGCTGTCAAGCTCCTTAAGGTGTCGAGCCCCCACTTCCAGCAAGCGAAGCTGTCATGCCCCAAGAGATGGAAATCCTGATAACAAGCTGAGGTACGCGGCTTGGAGCCAGGAGCATATGAGGGCAGGAGCGTTACTGCCTTTGAAGTCATTCTTCAAGGACTTCACGGAATTTGTTGGGTTGGCTCCATTCCAGTTCAATACTAATTCTTACAGGGTTCTGTCTGCCCTGAGGTTGTTATACCATGAGTTGAAGTGGGAAGGACCTTCACCAAAGGAGATCTTGTATCTTTTCTGTCTGAAAAGCAATCCCTCCCAAGCTCGGGGAGGAGACGGCTTCTACTATCTTTCGAGCTACCCCAAAGAGAGAAAGGTGTTTGAGGACCTTCCCAACCATCCACCTGACTTTAAGAAGGCCTTCTTCTGGACGGATGGCCTGTCCCCGTCTCGATACTATTCATTTAGACAGATTCGTAAGTGCCCTAACCTTCTTTATCTCTGTGCTCAGACTTTTGTCTGTTGGCTCGTACTTAGTTGAAATGTGTTTTATCTTCCATCCAACTATCACCGTCCCACTCCCACCGACGAGATGAGGGAGCACAGAGAAACTCTGCTCCAATTCCCTTATGGCAGGAGGTCTCTCTCATATCTTTTGCATGAGAGTAAACTTCGAGCTTGCGGGCTTTTGGGAGATGGCCAGTCCACCTCGGATTGGTCCAACAAAAAGTACGACCTCTGGGATCTCGTGCCTTTGCCAACAGGCATTCTCCCTCCAAGGAGAGAGGTGAGGCCCCCGCCTCCGGTTCGCCGACGGAGCCCGTAGTCGGGGAACGAGGCCAACGGCGAAGCCTCGAGCTCAGGCTCGGATGATCAAGGTACAGTCATCCTAAGCTCGAAAATGTGGTCCCCCACCCTATTAATACACAAACCCGATAGGTTAGTATTATGCAAGGACGATAGGGACCATTTCTATATATGGACTTGGGTAGATGATTGGGTTCATAGGTTTGATAGTTGGCTCGGGAAGTATGACACTATGTACAGTCTGAACGAGGTGTGGGATGGAATAGCCATCCAATATGGGACCAATGACTATAGGCACCTTTCGAGGTTGACGTCCACCTATAGGGAAGGTACTCCTCCCGCCTCTTCTGAATATGGGGGAATTTCATGGTCTCCGAGCTCAAGCTCGGGGGAGAGTTCCAGTTAGGTCTTTCTTTACTTGGTTTTTTTTTTTTTTTTTTAAGTTTGTTAGCACTATGTTTAACTTCGATTGGAACTGTACAGGTGCTATGGATCCCGACCTTGACGACGTGCTCTTCAGCGATGAGGGAGCTCAAAAGAGTAAGCGCCCGAGAGGCTCGCGGAAATCCGATTGGCCATCTAAAGTCCCCAGGCGCACTGAGAAGACCCCAACGGCTCAAACTGCTGCGAGCACGGCTGAGGAGCCGAATGCCCAGGTCAATGCATCTATTTCAACCGCGCCTGCCATGCTTCCTCCAGCCGCAACTCAACTAACAATCGGCCGACCTCCAAAGAAACCCTCAATTTCCAAGGCACTCCTGCCGTCGGTCCGACCTCATGTTGAAGAGTTCGTGCTTGATGGTACTGCTGGGACCCAAGGAGCTATACTTGGCTCGGACATCCTTTCTCGAGTGGGTCAGAGTCTTTCAGGATTCGGTGCTGACCACTGGGATCTTGTGCATAAGGCCCCAGACTGTAATACTCTTTATGATAAGAGTATTGAACTTACTGCCGCGGTAATTTTCGCAACTCTCCTTTAATTGCTTATGTCTTGGCTTGTGCTCTAATTCATCCTTTGTGTTTCAGGCCCTCGTCGTTTCGGCAAAGCTTAATTATAAGCTGACCAACGAGGTGCATACGAGCATGTCTCTTGCCCAAGAGTCGAGGGATCTCCAGCTTAAAATGGCTGATGAACTCAAAGACTCAAAGGCCGAGCTTGAGAAGGTGAAGGGCGAGCTTGAAAAGGTGAAGACTCGTCTTGCGGAGCTGGAGAAGGCTAAAGCCAAACTCGAGGAGGAGAAAGCTGCCACTTTTGAGATAATGGAAAACGAGAAGGCCCGCCTCCTTGATGAGTTCAAAGAGAAGAAGGAAATAGCGGTCGACCAAGCCATGTACAAAATCTGGGTCGATAATGCCGACCTCGACACTAGCTTCCTAGGTCCTCTTGAGGCGAAGTATGTAGAGCGGTGGAATGCCCGACTTGAGGCGGATGAGGCTGCTCGGGAGGCTACTCAAAAGGATAGTCATGTTATTCGTCCTGAGGGGTATAGTGCCGCTGATGCTGTGAAGGCCAAGGAAACTGCTCCTTCCTGAACCTCACTTCGGGGCTGCATCCCTTTATTTTTTGTAATTTCTTTAATTTATGCCCGTAGGGCTGATACAATTTCTTTTCATTTTACTACATATGCTTCACATTTCTTGGTTTGAAATATTTTGCACATTTTATGTTAAAGAACCGCACATGTTTATTTATTCGTATAAACATAATTTGGATTTTAGGCTCGAGGCCCAATGCATTCATGCATCGTTTGCTCGAATTATCCGCTTCTGATCTCGTTATTTATCAAGGTCGGATATTACTTTAACCATGAACCCGAAAGTACTTGTATTGTGTGTAATGCAAATGGTTTAGTTATATCTTATTGTTTAGTTACTTTTTCTCGTCCTCGGTTATTTCTCTGAGGTTATGAGTTCGAAACTATTATTCTATAAGATACTCCAGCCTCGATCTCGACTTATCTCGAAGTAGGTTTAGATTCCAACTTATCGTCGATTAGTTCTAGCTGGTTTGCTCCAAACCTTTTAAGGTTGTGATTGGTTTGTAATCCATACACATGTTTTTAATAATTTGGTTATATCCAAATTATCCTAGCTCGCTCATTTGGTTACATCCAAACACTTGTACGTTTTTGACAGCTTGGTTATATCCAAACTGTCCCAACTGGCGCATTTGGTTATCTCCAAACGCTTGCATGTATTTCGTGTATGTTATTTTATTTCTCAAGTTGATGGTATATATACCAATGATGCCCCCTTAATATCCTATGAGTGTGACCATAGGTTATTAAATTAAGAGAGGTTGCAAAAATAAAGAAAAATATAACATATTGAACGAAATAGATCTTTATTTGATGAAATCCAAAAGTAAACAAATTAGTACAGATACACAAACATGGTTACAGGCAACATCCTTCCTATACTATTGGTAGTAAGGTCTTAAGTGTTCGCCATTCCATGCTCGCGGCACCAGGCTCCCATCCAATCTCGCTAGTAAGGTCTTTGGTATTTGGTGAAGGTCCTTCCCAATTTGGCCCAAGCATGCCAGCTGTTGGATCTCGTGTTGCCAAAAATACACGCCTTAGCACCAGATCTCCCACACCGAACTTTCGATCTTGAACACTCTTGTTGAAGTACCTGGTAGCTCGTTGCTGGTAGGCAGCGTTCCTCAACTAAGCTTCGTTTCTTCTTTCTTCGATTAAGTCTAAGGTTTCTTCAAGCTGAGTGTGGTTCAAGCTTTGGTCATAAATGTGAGTTCGTATTGTTAGGAATTCGACCTCAATAGGCAACATAGCTTCACAATCGTATGCTAGAGAGAATGGGGTATGTCCCGTTGATGTTCGAGCTGTTGTCTTATATCCCCATAGGACTTGGGGCAACTCTTCAGGCCATCGTCCCTTTGCTTCCTCCAGCTTCTTCTTTAGCGAACTCTTGAGAGTTTTGTTTACAACTTCGACCTGGCCATTCGCCTGGGGATGAGCTACTGATGAAAAACTCTTTATTATTCCATTCTTTTCGCAAAAGTTGGTGAACAAGTCGCTATCGAACTAGGTTCCGTTGTCGGATACAATTTTCCTCGGCATCCCATATCGGCATACGATGTTTTTTACCACGAAGTCAAGGACCTTTTTGGAAGTTATTGTTGCTAACGGTTCAGCCTTTGTCCACTTTGTGAAGTAATCTACGACGACTACAACATACTTCACACCGCCCTTTCCAGTTGGGAGAGAGCCTATGAGGTCGATTCCCCATACCGCGAAGGGCCGTGGGGAAGTCATCATGGTCAGCTCGGATGGTGGAGCTCGAGGAATCGTGGTGAACCTCTGGCATTTATCGCATTTCTTTACGTACTCGAAAGAATCTGATTTAATGGTAGGCCAGAAATATCCTTGGCGTATGATTTTCTTGGACAGGCTATGCCCCCCAGTATGGTCTCCATAGAACCCTTCATGAATTTCTTCAATGATCTTTTTGGCTTCGGGTGGAGTCACGCACCGAAGTAATGGCATGGAGTATCCCCTTCTATACAGTTTTCCTTCTAAAATGGTGTAACGGGGAAGTTGATACATTAACTTTCGAGCCTGGTTCCAATCTTTTGGAAGGACTCCAGTCTCGAGATATTCGACTATCGGGGTCATCCAGGTAGGCTCGGATTCAATCATACGCACGTATTCCTCCTCCGGCTCGTTAATGCTAGGTGTCGAGAGGTGCTCTATGGGCACAACGTTTAGCTCATCATTCTCGGCGGAAGTAGCGAGCCGAGCTAAGGCATCTGCATTTGAGTTTTTCTCTTAGGGAACCTGTTCGATCGCATAAAACTCAAAATGTTCCAATGCGGATTTTTCCTTCTCTAAGGAAGTTGCCATCTTTGTGCCACGAGCCTGGTATTCTCCCAAGATTTGATTAACCACAAGCTGGGAGTCGCTGTAGCAATGCATTGCTTTAGCTTTGAGCTCTTTGGCTATACGAAGTCCCGCCAGTAAAGCCTCGTATTCGGCCTCGTTATTTGACGCCTTGAAGTCAAATCTTAAGGCAGAATGAAATCTACTCCCTGCAGGGGTAATCAAAATGACCCCTACCTCCGATCCATTTTCATTAGATGAACCATCGACGTAAAGTTTCCACAGCTCGTGGGCCGGGGTTATAACTTCATCGTTGGTCATGCCAGTACATTCCACTATAAAGTCTGCCAATGCCTGTGCCCTAATGGTCGTCCTCGGGTGGTAAGTGATCTCGTATTGTCCGAGTTCAACCACCCATTTAAGAAGTCGACCTGAAGCCTCCGGTTTAGACAAGACTTGCCTAAGTGGTTGATCAGTCAACACATGGATGGGGTGCGCCTGAAAGTAGGGTCAAAGTTTACGAGATGAATGAATTAAGCTGAGAGCCAGCTTCTCCATCAAGGGGTATCTCGACTCTGCCCCCAGTAACCTTTTTCTGATGTAATAGACGGGTCTCTGTACCTTTTCTTCTTCTCGTACGAGCACTGCACTTATTGCGTGTTCGGTGGTGGAAAGATATAAGTACAGTATTTCTCCCGTAACAGGTTTTGATAAGATGGGGGGTTTTGCGAGGTGCTTTTTAAGCTCCTGAAAGGCTAGCTCGCACTCCTCCGTCCATTCAAATTTCTTGCTTCCCCTCAAAAGGTTGAAAAATGGAAGACAACGGTCTGTAGATTTCGAAATAAACCTACTTAGTGCCGCCATCCTGCCGGTCAAACTTTGGACATCCTTGTGTCTTTGAGGTGAGGGCATATCGATCAAGGCCTGGATCTTGTCTGGGTTAGCTTCTATTCCACGAGCGTTTACAATGAAACCCAGGAATTTCCCTGATGACACCCCAAAGGAGCACTTCTGAGGATTTAGTTTCATGTTATACTTCTGGAGCACGCCAAAGAACTCTTCGAGGTCGCCAACATGGTTATCGTCAAGTTGAGACTTGACTAGCATGTCATCAACATAAACTTCCATGTTGTTTACTATTTGCTTCGAAAACATCATATTCACGAGCCGCTGGTATGTGGCCCCAGCATTTTTGAGCCCGAATGGCATGACATTATAGCAGTATAGCCCCTTATCCGTTATGAAGCTCGTATGTTCCTGGTCGGGGGCATGCATGGGAATCTGGTTATATCCAGAATAGGCATCCATGAATGACATCAGTCCATGCTCGCCATGGCATCCACGAGCTGGTCAATCCTCGGTAAGGGAAAACAGTCCTTCGGGCAAGCTTTGTTGAGGTCCGAATAGTCAATACAGGTTTGCCATGTCCCATTACGTTTTGGGACCAACACCGGATTGGCTACCCAGTCAGGGTAAAAAGCATCTCTAATGAATCGATTTGCTTTTAACCTGTCGACCTCCTCCTTCAGTGCCTTCTTTCTGTTGTCATCCAGCTGTCTTCGCTTTTGTTGCTTCGGAAGGAAGCTTTTATCAATGTTTAGCGCGTGGCTCACTATGTTTGGACTTATTCCTACCATGTCCGAATGTGACCATGCGAATACGTCCTGGTTTCTCTTCAAAAAGCAAATTAGTTGCTATTTGGTTTCTTCCTGGAGGTGTTTTCCAACCTTTACCTTTTTTGAGGGATCGGAGTCTTCGAGCTGAATCTCTTTGAGCTCTTCTAAGGGTTCGAGGTCAACCTTCTCCTCAACCCTTGGATTGATTTCTTCATCAATCTCCAAGACCTTCCCGTCTTTACTCTGAATAATGACGAGTGCTTGTGCGCTCGTCTGTTTCTTTCCTCTTAAGGAAATGCTGTAGCATTCCCTTCCAGCTAACTGATCTCCCTTCAACGTCCCGACGCCACTAGGGGTCGAGAACTTAATGGCCAGATGCCTTACGGATGAGACTGCCCCCAGCCTAACCAGGGCGGGTCTCCCGAGCAGCACATTGTAGGCTGAAGGTAGATCCACTACCACGAACTCCATCATCTTGGTTGTTGAGACTGGGTAGTCTCCCAAGGTCACGGGGAGTTCGATGGATCCCATGCAGGCGGTTCCTTCTCCTGAAAAGCTGTATAGCATAGTCGCACATGCTTTCAGGTCGCGAAGGGAGAGTCCCATCTTTTCAAGGGTTGCTTTATAGAGAATGTTAACTGAGCTCCCATTGTCTATGAGAACTCGGTGGACCCTTTTATTTGCCAACTGGAGGGTGATGACCAGTGGATCACGGTGAGGAAATTGAACATGGGACGCGTCTTCCTCAGTGAAGGTTATTGGTTGGGATTCAATCTTTTGACTTTTTGGAGCTCTAGGTTCGGGTTCATAAGGAGACCCATCCCCAGTCTTTAGCTCGTTAACGTATCTCTTTTGGGCATTTCTGCCCATGCCCACAAGATGAGGCCCTCCCGAGATGGTTATCATGTCTTCTCCATCTATCGGCTTCCCTAGCTCGGGAATTGTTGTTTTGTGTGGGCTGTGGCGCAGCTGCTCTCTAGCTCACGGACGCTTGATTAGTACTCTGGTTCTTGACATATTGCCTAAAAGAACCTCTCGAGATCAATCCTTCGATCTCGTCTTTCAGCTGTCGACATTCATCAGTAGTATGCCCGGTGTCTCTGTGAAACCAGAAATATTTGCTGGAGTCCCTCTTGGACTTTTGATTTCTCATTGGGTCTGGACGCCTGAAGGGGACTTGGTTTTCATTAGCCAGGTATATATTCTCTCGAGACACGTTGAGCTCGGTGTACACTCTGTACACGGAGAAATATCTCTCCCCCTTCTTTTTCTTTCCTCCCTCGGCCTCGGGGTTACTCCCTTCGTTCTTTTTTCTCTTGGAAGGGTTTTCTGCAGCAGGCTTCGAAGCTGGTGGGTCCGTCGAAGTTGAGGCAGAGTTTACGTTTATCGTTGTAGTTATAGGCTGGGAAGTCACATTAAGTGTCGACCTCGCTTCCTCTACATTGACAAACCTCTGTGCCCGTTTGTTAAACTCGGTCAGGGACCTCACCGGTTTTCTCTGCATGTCGTCCCAGAGAGCACTTCCTAGCATTACTCCAGCTTGGACAGCCATTAGGTGACCGCTGTCATCCACATTCCGAGCTCGGGCAACTTCCAAGTTAAACCTTGTAAGGTAACTTTTCAATGTCTCACCTGGCTGCTGCCGAACGTTAGTCAGGGTTGACGCCTCAGGTCTAACCCCCATCATGGATTTGAACTGCTTCTTAAAGTCTTTAGACAGCTGATCCCAAGAAGTTATTAAGTGTCTTCTATATTTTTCGAACCAGCTTTTGGCTGGTCCTGTCAGTGATGCTGGAAATAACATGCATCTAAGCTCGTAACCCACGTTACTTGCTCTCATTATGGTATTGAATGTACTCAAATGGCTGTACGGGTCGGACTTTCCCTTAAACGTTGGGACGTGAGGGATCCGAAATCCTTGGGGAAATGGAGTGTTGGAAATATGGGGAGCAAACGGTTCAAGCTCCTCATCAGAATCTTCATATCGATCCTGACCTTGCTCATTTTGCAAAAGCCTGAAGGCCTTTTCTAACTGATCAATTCTTTCCTGGACTGGGTCCGCGAGGGGTCTTGTCTGGAATTGGCTGTCGTCGATCACAATCCTAGGTTCGTGCCTCCGCAGGGGGTCTTTACGCCTATTTAAGCGTTCCCTCAGGTTCGGGTTTATCGGGTTAACATTACCCCGACTCTGATTTAAGTGTTCCCGTAGGTCAGAGCGATTCATGCGGCTCCCAGTATTCTTTCGACTCGATCATGCATGCTGACCGATCTGGTATCTCCAGAGTCGTCACTAGTAAAACTTGTCGCATGATTATTTCGAGATGGGTCTTTTTCGTGATGCCTCGTTTCTGCCGTGCGAGACCGGGACGTTTGACTTTTTTCAGATAGGGCGCCTCTCTGCTCCCGGAAAGCTTCCTTGTTCCCTTGTCTCCTCCCCGCACGTCTTTCGTACTCATCTCGAACTGGTTGGGCATTCCTACAAGAAGGTGAAGGATGTTGTAACGACCCAAATCCGCTAATAAGGCTTGAGGGCCTTGATTAGCGTGCCAGGAGGGCATGATGGGATTTATGTGTGATTTTAATGATTTAAATGCATGGCTATGATTTAAAGCATGTTATATGACCATTTGTTTATCTGAGATGCATGACTATGTATGTTAGTATGCATGTAGGCCCGGATCGTGTTAGAAGGGCATAATTGTAATTTTGGCCATGTTGGGCATAACTGCATTGATATGTGATGATTATTGAGACCACAGTGGTATGTGGGTGTATCAGTGATTTGTGACTCGAGGGGATCCCAGTGAGCAGGCTAGCGGAAAGTCTTAGCGGGAATTTATACCCGGCTCGGGGCGAGCCTGGGGGTATGAACAGGAATTCAGAGAAATAGATTGAGATTTATTTTGATGATGGGGGATAATTATTTGGTGATTTATCAGGTATTGGGAAGCAACGGGAAAATATTAGAGACACTTGAGGATTATCGGGAATTGGGTAAATGACTAAAATGGCCCTACTTGGGTAAAAGGGTTTAGAATTAATAGGGAGGGCATTTTGGTCAATTGGCTTTTGAAGATAGAATAAATGAGGCTTTATACACTTAGTGGATTTTGTAGAATAGAGTAAAGGGGCTGAAAAAGAAAGGAAAAAAGGAAAGAAAGAAAAGAGAGAAAACGGATGGGTTTTCTAAGGGATCGGTTTGGGGGTTCTAGCACCTCTTCTCTTCATTTTTCTTGAGGTCAAGCTCAGTGGGGAGCTAGGATAGGCTGAGCATCAAGAATCTTAAGGTTACACTTGAAGACTTGGCAAGGATTAGCAAGAACATCTGAAACTTGAGGTAAGTTCTTGAGGATTTCAGTTTTAGGGCTTTACTGGTTTTGAGCTGTGTTTTTTGAGCTAAATGGATGGGACTTTTGGGGAAAAGCAGGTCAAGCTTTGATGATGATCAAGCTAAGGAGGCCTAGGGTTGAATCAAGGTTGAAATTGCATTAATGGTATGATTTCTAAGACTCTATCTTTGTGGTTTACATGAATTTCTGGTTTAGGGTTGTTCATGGTAGATTTTGAGTTGTTGGGTTGCTTGAGCTTGGGATTGAGTTCTTGGGATGCTTGGGATGAGTGTGAGGTGTGTATAAGTTTGTTTTTGGGCTTGGGAAAGACTTGGACAAGTATGGAGTTGAAATAAGAGAAGAAAATCGCAAGAAGCGATTTTTGGTTTTGGCTGCCTGCAACTAGCGCTACAACGCTAGTCTTTGGGCGTTGTAGCGCTAGGCCTTCTTTCTGGGGAGGTGCTGATTCTTCTTGTAGCGCTACAACGCTCTCTTTTGAGCGCTGTAGCGCTACCCTACGCCCAGAATAGGGTTTTTGGGCTATTTGTGAGGGATTTTGACCTAGGGTTCGAGTCTGCCACCTTGTTTTGTGGATCTAGGACTTCCCGGGGGGGGGGGGGGGGGGGCTTGGGATTGGTCCTGAGGCTAGGTTTTCGGACTTGGGGTTCGGTGTTGACTTTGACCTATGTTTGTGCCTAGGTGTGCGCTAAGGCTCGAGTGGGATCGTGCTCAAGGAGTCAGGTGATTTTAACTATCGAATTGTCAGGTAAGAAAACTATAACACCCGTAGGATGGGGCGTGGGCCCATAGTGTGATTGCGGGGCACGACCCTATATTGCATGTTGCATGATGAGATGATTGCCGGGCGTGGCCCTATACTGCATTACATGTTAGGGTGCAGATTAATTGAATTAGCATTTGTTTGAATGTTGCTTGATTTATGCTATGTGTGATTATGATGAAATGAACGGCAAGGGCCGAGTGCGGCGTAGGCCGGGTACGGCCGTGGGGCCGAAAGTAACACACAGCACATGGGATGCTTATATTCAGGGTGGGACCCAAGGGATACATGAGTTATCCTCGCGGTGAGAACCGAAACCCCAGGCTTTGGTAAGGCCTCGGGGGCGGCACGGCCGTACTTGTTTATTATGATGGTTTTCCTATTTATCAGTGAATTATGCCAGTGATATTATTATTTGCATATGTTATGTTCTGCATGAGTTTTCTTGCTGGGCTTCGGCTCACGGGTGCTCTGTGTTGCAGGTAAGGGCAATGGCTAAGTCAACCAACCATGAGTACGGAGAGCGTGAAGCAACGCGTACATGTTTGGCCTGCCTGACTGCTTTGGTTGGGGGTTTATTTGAAAATGGCTGTAATAATCTATGATTTTATGATTTATCAACTGTAAACTTATTTCAAGATGTAAATAGTTTTCAAACCTTATTTTGGGATCCCAAATGTTTAATACTAGCAGTTTTAAATGAAACGACGCATTTTCTAAGATTACAGCCTTAAATTTTAATTAGTCACACTTTTGTCTCAAAACCTCGGTTAGCGAGTTCATTGCACACTGTTTTGTCTTAAAAATCACTTAGTAACGGCTCTAAGGAAGTAGGGCGTTACAGATGTCTTATAGGCGATGGAGGGAACCGTATGGGTGACGGTGGCTGCCACCCATTTCGTGGTCTGGAAGATCCGGAGTTTGCCCGAGATGGGTTGGTTGCATTTTGTGTGTTCCCAGGGACTTGAGTTCGAGCCTCTGCAGGGACTCAGTTGTTCTCAGTTCCCGGAGGTACCTCCGCAGGTGGATTAACCGGGGCCCTAGCTCGGGTACTTCTCTGGGGTCTCGAAGGAGCGGATTGCTCTGCTTGTGCCGGAGGTTGTTCCGGCCTTCTTGTGGCAGCATTCTTTCGTGGATGCCCACGAGGTCTGCAGGGAGGAGCATGCACGTCCCTCGGAGGGGGAGCTTGGTTTTCACGCGGAGGCGGGGGCTGAGCCGCTTGCGCCTCTACGACTATCCTTGCTAACTCCTCATTCTGCTTGTTGGCTTCTGCCAACTGCTGTTTCAACTGTCGGTTTTCAAGTTCCACAATGGGAATGTACCGCTCAGGATTGTAATACATATCCTCATCCCTTGGTGGTGCGGGTGGTCCCCGAGAATCGAAGGATTCGCTTCTCTCTTCAACATCCGGGTTTACCATTGGCTGTTTCTCAGGGCGTCTCAGATAATTTTCTTCGGGAATGTTCTAATCGTTAGCGGCCATAACTTGTTCAGGGACTGAATGCTTAAGGCTCTCAATGAAAGCACCAAACTGTTGACACCATTTTTCGTCAACAGTGAAATAAGAGCACGAAAACAATAAGTAGTTATGGCCAGGAAAATACGATAAAACAAATGGGATTTTTTACGTGGTTCAGAAGTTAACTCTGCCTAGTCCACGAGTCTTTGTTATTAAAACTTAAGATGATCTCTGGAAATTCTTCAAGAATGAATTCTTCAGAGTTTTCTCTCAAGATCACAAAAATTTGATCCTTTACAATGGTGCATGACTTCTCTATTTATAGAGAAGATTTCAGAATACTATCCCACACATTTCGGGAAGTTATTCTGTATATGTAAATAAATTTAATGGCATTAAAAGCCTGTAATCCTATATACAAGGAAACGTCCTCTGAAGATCAGGGGGCGTATAACTGAATAATAAATACCCCTTTATTATAGGGGATTTTCAACAATCAATGTAAACCGCGTCTCTCCAAAATGACTCACTAAGATATTCAAAGTTATCAGTCTACATTGTCAGTGCCGTGTCCACCCAGGTCTCTTACTGACTTTCGAGCTGTGGCATTTCCCCGAGATCATGTGACTTTGAGCTCATACTTATGTCAGGCTCGGAGCCCCTGATCCGAGGTCATCCGAGAACAGACGTGCTTTGATGTCTGTCTTTCGAGCTTATGATGGTTTCGAGGCTACCATCTTCGAGGTTGCCTGCTGCTTGTAAGTCCGGTGCCTAGGTTGCGGACACATGTTCCAAACATTACGAGCCCATTCCTAACGAATCCAGCTTTCGAGATCACAATTCTTAAGGCTCGAAATCTGGGTGTAATAGATAGTATTTGAATCTTTCTATTTGAAGAGGTGCATTAACAATTCCCACTTCTCAATACCATATTTAAACTACTTCTCTCATATTTTGAAATTTATTTTAAAAAAATAATAATAATGACATTAAACCCTAATTATGAAAATGAATTAACTTTCCCAATTCTCAATACCATATTTAAACTATTTAAATAAAACAATAATTAACACTATTTTTTTTGTAGCCGAAATAAATTATAAAAAAAATATAATGACTTTAAACCCTAATTATGCAAATGAATTAACTTTTCCAATTCTCAATACCATATTTAAAATATGAAAAAAAAATTAGCCCTATTTTTAGTAGCTGAAATTAATGATAAAAAATATATTTTTATATAATTAATAATTTATTAAATGCTAGGATATAGATAGTCTTTGAATCTTTTAATTTAAAGAAGTGCATTAACAATTCCCACTTCTCAATACCATATTTAAAATATTTCTCTCTTATTTCGAAATTTATTTAAAAAATAATAATAATGACTTTAAACCCTAATTATGAAGATGAATTAACTTTCCCAATTCTCAACACGGAATTTAAACTATTTTTTTTATTTAAAAATAATAATTATCCTTATTATTTTGTATTCGAAATTAATTATAAAAATAAAATATAATGACTTTAAACCATAATTATGCAAATGAATTAGCATTCTCAATTCTCAATACCATATTTAAAATATATTTTAAAAAAAATAATAATTAGCTCTATTTTTTTGTAGCCAAAATTAATGATAAAATATATATTTATATATAATTAATTATTTAAGAAATGGTAGGATATAGATAGTCTTTGAATCTTTCAATTTGAAGAGGTGCATAAACTATTCCCAATGCTCAATACCATATTTAAACTACTTCTCTCCTATTTCAAAATTTATTAAAAAAAATAATAATGACTTTAAATCCTAATTAATAAATTAATTAACTTAAAAAAACAATAATTAGCCATATTTTTTTTAAACCGAAATTAATTATGAATAAGATATAATGACTTTAAACGGTAATTATGCAAAAGAATTAATTTCACAAATCTCAATGCCATATTTAAAATATATTTTTTTTTAAAAAAACAACAATTAGCCCTATATTTTTGTAGTCGGAATTAAAATTACAGTGTAAAAAGTGTTTATAAACAATTATACATAAGACATCACTGATCATGGATTGATTTTTTTTTCTTCTTCTTTTTCTTCGAATGACCATTTTTCTTGGTAGTTGACTTTGGCTCCATAGGACAATTCCTTGAATCATGTCCAACCTCACCACAATACTTACAAGGTAATAACGTTTTTTTTTTGTTTTCTCTTCTTTGCACCTCGAGGGAATGATTTCGACAAACTGGTTGTAGTTGATCTGCCTTCTGTTTTTTTAATTTGAGAGTCCAAAATATTATTAGGAAACACTCCTTCATCATTTTGAGGATGTTTTAACTCTTCATCTGGTTGCATTTTTTCCAATTATGCATTCAACTCTGATATAACTTTCACAGCCTTTTGAAATGCTTTTCGCGATCTTGTAACAAGGTACGATGTTATAGTAGTTTGTGTGGTTACACCACCGTACCTAGAATTGTTAATAACTTCCAGATGAGGACTGTTGACGCGGTTTTTCGCCAACAGTGTATTAAGGAATAATAAGGGCAGATTAGTGCTTAATGGTAAACTGTAATGAAAATAGCAAGAATTCACTTAAGAACACAGGACTTTTACGTGGTTCAATGGTTAAAATCCACCTAGTACAAGTCAATATTATTACTGTTTCTCTCTCTATTTTGGAAGAATTTCGGTATTACAGAAAAATCCCCTCTCCCTGTTGAATATTCCCAGTATTTATAGGGGAATTTCATGAATAGGTTTGGGTAACCGCATGAGTCAATCACGCATTTACATAATGTCTATATTCAATACAAATAATTCCCGTTTATATTGGGATATGATTTGATAACAGAATAAATCTGTTCCTCCTATCTAGGATAATAAATATGACAGTCTGGTCATAAATAAACGTATAAACAAATCCAGAGTCTCTGGGGATCCTTGAATATGCATTATATTTGAATCGCCACTAGTTGGATATCTCCTCCAAGCTCGTGCTTCGACAGTTATCTAATTCTGAGCTCGTGCTTTACAACCATCGTATTCTTAGTTTGTGATAAACTCAGGACGCCTAACATCATGTCTGACCATTATGAATCTCGAGCTGTCCACATGGATAATAACCAAATACTCTACTTGGTTATTTTTCCACGTATTTATCTGCCAGCTGTACCCGAGCTGAATGAATGAACTCGTGCTAAAATTAGGGTACAACATTTTCCCCCAAGCTCCTGCTCGTGTTTGATGTTGTCATTTTCTGACATACATAGTAGGGGCTTTTAGACTTCTGCTACATAAAACCATGCTTGCCTACTACTTGAGTGTTGGACACGTGGTCTACTGAAATTGGCGTCTATTTGGGTTTCGAGGACTGCAACAATTATCTTTTCAACTTTTTGCCGCCATGTGGTCTGTTTAACCCTGACCCTTGGATCTCGAATTAATCCCATCGAACGGTCTAGGTCAATTTTCGTGGTTTACGTATAAATAGGGTGATTAGTCTCAGACCTCACCACCTTTGCATTAAAAAAATACCCCTTTTCAAAATTTTAAACTTCCTTCCTCTTCCCCAGAATTCCTAGAACTGTTCGTCGTGCCTAGATACTTAGAAGCTTTCCAGGAGCTTTCCGTGATCCAAATCTACATCCTCTAATCATCGAACACATTTCCTATAAGTATATGTATTTTTCATGATCCAAAGAAACTTATTTTTCCCTTTTTTTAAGCAATGTTCATCATTCAGTATTGTTAGGCTTTTTATGAATGCCAATAGGGAATAGGTTTCGACTTTAGGCTCCATAAGTGAAACCTAATATGTTTTTACAAAAAAAAAAAAAAAGTATCCATAAAAATTGGTAAATTTCTGGGTTAATCTGGGGTAGTTCTAATGACAAATAGGTTTAGAGAATACCTGTTTGGGGCATATAAATTGTATGGTATCTAGGTTTAATACCAGGTAGCTTAAGGGTTACGATTCCTTAGCCAGTTTTGCACTAAACTGCTTTACAGAGGAAAGTAGTGGCCAGACATTTCTGATACACAGATCCCTAAATATCAGGGGATTGTTAAGAAATCGAGGCGCGTAGCCTAGGATATCGTGTGGCATCACGCGATGTGGCTAAGGCTAAATTTAGCTCGTATAACGAAAATAACCCATTTCATCCTTCATACCCTCGCGACATAGTTGTAGATCATCTTAGGCAGCCTAATAACTATGCCGCTTTGTCGTCAGGCGATCTGATGGCACCTCCCAAGAAGAAATATGCGAGCTCATCTACCCAATGCAAAGACAAAGGGAAGCAAGTCACCCGTGACTCTCCTATTCAAAATTTCAGTTCGGTAGTGGAGAAAGAAGTTCTCGTCGACCCCAACACGTTCTTTGAGGCCGAGCACATAATCTCGAAAATCAAGACTCAAAGGAAGGTGAATAAAATCTTGTTCAGTCATAAGATCGAGATGGGAGTTGGGGGTCTCCTCCCCCGACATGCATTCGAAGAGGAAAGGAGTTGTGCCCCTTTCCAAGATGACTATGTGACCTAGAGCGATGAGCATCTGAAGGCTGGTACCTTCCTTCCCTTGGACTAGTATTTCGTAGATTTCTTAAACTACGTAAAACTGGCTCCTTTCAAGCTCCCCCCAAAATTCATATAGACTTTTGGTGGGGCTGAAATATCTGTTCCCGAGGAACGAGTGGGAGGTCCCATCTCCAGCAGATATTTTATTCTTTTTCTACCTCAAAGGAAGCCCCAACCAAAGAGGACGCGATGACGAGTTTTACTACCTCATGCGATTTCCCAGTTCCGCCTCCGTCATCGAGCTTCCTAGCCATCCAAACAACTATAAAGATTTATTCTTCTTGTTGAATGGCTTCAAGAATTGCGAACACCGATACTTCAACTGACCTTGTAAGTCTTCTACCTTTGCAAATTCAGCTTGTGAATTTATATTTATATATTTTTTAATACAGCCATATTTGCCAGGACAGAAAAATCTGTGACCCTCGGGGGCCAATATAAGAAATTGTCCAGACTTCCCCCCGCAGAAAAAGATTATTGCCAGGTCATATATGTTGCCACGATGTTGGCCTACAAGCTGATCGGCGAGGGTCAGACCCTGACCCTGAGGATCTGAGCTCCCCTTCCGGTGATCCCTGAGCTTCCCTCCTCTCAAGAGGCTTTGCCAACTACTGAGGATACCGAAGAGGAAGAGGCCAAGGTGCCTCTCGTCTGGAAAAGGCGGGCTCCAAGACCTGATCCTGATCGGGTTGCTTTTGGGGTAGGAGCCAGCCCCTCCGACTAAGGTAACCCATACCCTTTTAGGGAGTTAGATTGGGCTGTTGCTACTTTTAGGTTAATAAGCTTTAACCCCAACCAGCTGGTTAGTCGCCATCCCACCAACCCAGACCTAAATGTAACTCTCAATCAATGCGTAGATCGCTTAGTAATATGTTATGACCGCAGTTATCTCAAACACACCATTGTAGTTAACAACACGTTTAACTTTAGATCTTCTATCTTTGAAGAATACAAAACCAACCTTACGACTTGGACTTCTCTGCTCCAGGGAGCATTTGCTCCTAGGTTTAGGCAGTATGTAGACAAATCCAACCCCGAGGAGGGACCTCAACCCCCTAGGATCTTAAAGAATTATATCATTACATTCCCCCTCCACTTCGTTAATTCCAGGGCAGGAGGTCGTGCCTAGCCTGGCTCATACACCCGAGCTGGTGATAATAGATTCCTCCCCCAGCCTAGAGGGTAGGATCTTTATTTCCCCCTTTTTCTTTATATATGCCTTTGAAATATAACTTATGTGAATTAACTCTGTTTGTTCTTTTCAAGCGAAGAGATGGAATTGGCAGGAGCTCCCGACCTAAGGACTACCTTTCAAGCTAAAAAGTTCGGAGCGGGCCCTGTCGTGAAGAGGCCCACGGTGGCGAAGAAGGCCACCCCTAAAACGTGGGATACTACAAAATCCCCCTCTAAGGGTAAAGACACGAGCTCCTCTCGGGAGCCAGCTCCGGTGACTACTGTCACCATTGAGCAAATTCCTCCTCCTCCCTCTTGACACATGCCTCCACCTCCCCAAGTAATTCAAGCCGAGGCCCCCACCGTCCGAATACCAGTTGAGCCCCAGGACCTGGAAAAGATCCCCGAAGCCTTTCGGGGTATCGTGTACAAGACATCGACTCATATGGTGGGCCGCACATACAAAGCCAGTGCGAGGGATCTGAGGGCCATTGAGGAGTGCAGCCCAGAGGATGTCCTCGATTCTGCTATGGGGATGAATCTCACCGTAAGTCCTTCCTCCACATTTGATTTCTTTTTTTTACGTGTTCTTCCTCTTACATTTTTGAACTTGTTTTCTTATTTTGTAGTTCGTCCTGGCCCAATACTGAAGCATAGTTCATGCTAGGGCCAGAAATGAAGAGCTCTGAGCTGAGCTGGCCACTGCCAAGGAAGGTGAGAAGGCCACCAAAGCTGCCTTGACAGTTGCTCAGAAGAATGAGCATGCTGCTATGGTTGCTCTTATCTCGTCCCAAGAAAGCAAGCAGGCCTCAAAAACTGCTCTATCCGCCTCCCAAGCTCAGGCCACAGAGGCGAAGCACCGTGCTGAACAGCTTCAGGTCGAGATTGGTGAGCTCAAAGTGAAACTACTCGAGGCCGAAGTTAAAATCCAAGGAGGAAACGACACCGTCATCATTAGCCATGGAGGAGATTCTTTACCATTGCTGGGCTTTCAACCGGATGGGAACTTCTCCTTTATGGAGCCCGGGTTGTGGGATCTGTACCTTGCTAAATTCAAGGCTCGGTTCTTGCAAGAACCCTCGGAAACTAGTGAGGCTTCTGGAGCCGTGGAAGGAGATGGTGAGGAGGTCACTTCGGCAGGGCGAGCTTACTGGGCCCAATGATCTCATTTATGATTTACTTTGTAATTGTCTAACAATCTCTTGGTATTAAACAATTGCCTTTCGGCTTAGCTCGAGGTTGTTTCTCCTCGATGTGACAATATATTTGTTTGTTTTATTTCAATATATATCTAACTTGTGATCTATTTGTCTTTCCTTTATTTTCTTCTCATGTTTATGAATCCTTAGACTCTTGTACATTCAAAATTTTAGGGATCAACCTTTAGATCGAGATAGATTTTACCAAACTTGGTTATGTCCAAGTTTTGTTCACTTATTAGCATCATACCTGTTAAGAATCAGGCCTAAGACCTACTTATATCCAGGGGATTTTAATTATTAAACTTAGTTTGCGCAAGGTTTATTTAAAATTCGAGTTTTGAAGAGCCATTGAGTAATCAATTTTTCTAAACTTCTAAGTTTTGGACCTGGTTACATCCAGGGTTTTAGATGATTTAAACTTAGTTCGTGCTTTGTTAATTGAAAACTCATGCTTTAAAATGCCATTGAATAATCAAATTTTCCAAGCTTCTAAGTTTTTAATCTTATTCAAGAAGGCTTAATTTTACCAACCTTTCTAAGTTTCGGATGTGGTTATATCCAGGTTTTTAGATGATTTAAACTTAGTTCGTGATAGGTTAATTCAAAACTCGTGCTTTAAAAAGCCATTGAATAATCAAATTTTCTAAGCTTCTAAGTTTTTAATCTTATCCGAGCAGGCTTAATTTTGCCAACCTTGGTTATGCGCCCCCCAAGTAACCAGAATGTATAATCTTTCTTGGTTGCTTTTACAAATATGAGAACACGAGCTTGCAATAATAACACTAAGAAATGGTTATTTAATAATACACCTATTATTTAATCAAAATGGCTTTTATAAATAAGCCTTACATTGATGGTGGCACTATTGATTAAACTTTTTCAAGTGCAGAGCTTTCCAGGTCCGTGGGACTCCTTCCCCATTCAGTCAATCTATCTTGAAAGTTCCCTCATGGAAGACTTTTATGAACTGGTATGGTCCCTCCCAATTCAGGCCTAGTACACCATCCTTGGGGTCTTTATTTGCCAAAAAGACCCTTCGGAGAGCTAGGTCGCCCAGTCCAAATCTGCGCCTCTTAACTTTAGAATTGAAATAGCGAGTGATTTTTTCTTGATAATGGGCGAGCTGTAACTGCGATTCCTCTCGTTTTTCTTCGATCAAATCGAGAGATGCGTTAAGTAGCCCGTCATTCTGTTCTTGATTAAATGTCCTTTGCCTATGAGTAGCTACCATGGATTCGATTGGAAGCATGGCATCGCTTCCAAAAGTTAAGTAGAAAGGAGTATGCCCTGTGGAGGTCCTGTGAGAAGTTCGGTAGGCCCAAAGTACTTGCGGGAGTTGTTCGAGCCATAGTCCTTTGGCTTCATCTAACCTCTTCTTCAGGCTCGCCTTAAGGGTTTTGTTTACAGCCTAGACCTGCCCATTGGCTTGTGGGTATGCTACCAACAAGAAACTCTTATTGATGCCATATTTTTCACAGAAGTCAGTGAAGAGATCACTGTCGAATTGCGTCCCATTGTCTGACACGATTTTCTTAGGAAGCCCAAATCAACATATAATATTCTTCACCATAAAGTCTAGGACTCTCTTTGATGTGATTGTAGCCAGAGGCTTGGCTTCTACCCACTTCATGAAGTAATCGATCGCAACCACTGCATATTGAACTTCTCCCTTTCCCATAGGTAGGGAACCTATTAGGTCGATTACCCATGTTGCAAATGGCCACGGGGATGAAATCATCGTTAGCTCGACTAGAGCAGCTCGGGCAACTATGGCAAAATGCTAATATTTGTCGCACTTCTGAACATACGAGATCGAGTCTTTTGTTAAAGTGGTCCAAAAATAGCCTTGTCTCAGTATGTTTAGTGTCAGGATTTGCCCCCCCAGCATGATCTCCACAAAAACCTTCGTGTATTTCTTGTAAAATGGTTTTGGTTTCCTTGGGCAGAACACATCGCAGGAGAGGCAACGAATGACCACGACGGTAGAAGGTTCCATCTACTATTATGTACCGTGGAGCTTAATAGAGTATTTTTCTCTCGTTCTTTCTGTCATTAGATAACTTTCCAGTTGTGAGGTATTCCATTATGGGAGTCATCCAGGTCGGTCTTATGTCGATCATTCTGACCTCTATCACTTTTCCTGTCACACTCGGGCTCTCCAAGAATTCCACTGGCACTACATTCAATGTCTTAGCCTCTTTTGTGGTAGCAAGTCGTGCCAAAGCATCAACGTTAGAATTGTGCTCGCAGGGTATCTATTCAACAGAACTGTACTAAAAATCGAACAGTTCTCCCTTTACCTTAGCTAGGTAGGCCTCCATCTTGGTGCCTCGAGCTTGATACTCTCCCAATACCTGATTGACAACGAGTTGGGAATCGCTATAGCATTGGACAGCTTTTGCCTTGAGCTCTTTATGCACCCTCAACCCTGCTAGTATGGCCTCATATTCTGCTTCGTTGTTGGATGCCTCAAATTTGAATCTTAGAGCTGATGAAATCGATGCCCTTTTGGTGAGATTAAAATGATCCCAGCTCCTGATTCGTTCTCGTTTGATTATCCATCAATGAAGATTTTCCATAATTCTTGCACTGGCTCCCTTAGAAGCTCCTCTTGAAAACTGGTGCATTCAACCATAAACTCAGCAAGCGCCTGACTCTTGATTGAGGTCTGTGGCATGTACAATATCTCGAGCTGGCTAAGTTCGATGGCCCATTTTAAAAGACGTCCTGACGTTTCAGGTTTTTGAAAAACCTGCCTTAAAGGTTGGTTAGTTAAGACGTTGATTGAATGGGACTGGAAATGTGGCTGGAGCTTTCTGGAAGCCAATATCAGACAGAATGCCATCTTCTCTATCAGTGGGTATCGTGACTCGACTCCAAGAACTCTCTTGCTTACATAATATATTGGTTTCTGAGCACGATCTTCTTCTCGAACTAACACCACATTGACTGCATTCTCTATCACAGCCAAATAAAGGAACAGAGATTCTCCAGACATAGGTTTAGATAATACCGGGGACTCGGCCAGGTGCATTTTTAGGTCGTGGAATGCCTGTTTGCACTCCTCGGTCCACTCAAATATCTTGTTTCCTCTGAGCAAGTTTTAGAATGGCAGACATTTGTCAATGGATTTTAAAATGAATCAATTCAAAGCCGCCACCCTTCCAGTTAGACTTTGAACTTCTTTACGTGACCTGGGTGAGGGAATTTCTAACAACGGTCTGATTTTCTCAGGATTCGCCTCTGTTCCCCTCGTGTTGACTATGAATCTCAGGAATTTTCCAGATGCCACTTCGAAAGTACATTTATGGGGATTCAACTTCATGTCATATCTCCTTAATATTCCAAAACATTCTTCTAGATCGGACACATGGTTATTGATAGTTTTTGACTTGACAAGCATGTCATCGACATACACCTTCATATTTCTCCTAATCTGGCTAGCGAACATTTTGTTGACCAAGCGTTGGTATGTAGCCCTGGCATTCTTCAACCCGAAAGGCATAACTTTGTAACAGTATACGTTATGTTCGGTCATGAAGCTAGTATGCTCCTAGTCCGCAGGATTCATCACGATCTAGTTGTATCCAGAATACACATCCATGAAGGACATAAGCTCGTAACTTGCCATGGCGTCTACCAGCTGGTCTATCTTTGGAAGTGGAAAACAGTCCTTGGGACAAGCTTTATTTAGATCAGAAAGTCAATATAGGTTCTCCATTTCCCGTTTGGCTTTGGGACCAGCACGGGATTGGCAACCCAGATCGGGTACTTTGCCTCTCGGATAAACCCACATTTTAATAACCGAGCTACTTCTTCTTCAAGGGCTTCAGCTCGGACCTTTTCAAAACATCTCCATTTTTGGGATTTTACAGGCCTATTCTTGTCCAAATTTAAGGTGTGCACTATTACATTCAGACTTATTCCCACCATATCTTCATGTGACCAAGCGAAGATGTCTAGGTTTTTCTGTAAGAAATCAACCAGCTCCCTCTTCCTTTTGTCGTCAAGATTCTTTCCAATATTTACAACTCTTGAAGCTTCTTTGGGGTCGATGTTTACTTCCTCGAGCTCTTCTATGGCTTTGAGCTCTGATCTGTCTTCGCCTACCCGTGGGTCAATGTCGTCGCGTTGGCCGACCTCACTATCCTCTTGTTGTTGAGGTTCTTCCATCCCATGAGTAACTTTTACTCCCTGGAACTCCTCGTCTCCATCATTATGACCATCGCTTGCTGCCCAGGCTGTGATTTTCCCTTCATAGAAATGCTATAGCATTCCCTGGCAGCGAGCTGATCGCCTCTAACTGTGCATATTCCTGCAGCTGAGGGGATTTTCATTGCCAGGTGGCGGATAAAGGTTATGGCTTCAAATTCTATCAGCGCAGGTCGACCCAAAATCTCATTGTATGCAGCCAGACAATCGATTACCATGAACTTGAGTAATTTGGAAATAGTTCGTGACCCTTCTCCCAATGTTACCACCAATTTGATCGTCCCGATGACTGTTGATCCCTCACCAGAAAACCTGTACAGAGTCATCGAAGTTGCCTTCAAATCAGTTACAGATAACCCCATTTTTTCCAGGGTGGACCTAAAAAGTAGATTCATAGAACTTTCGTTATCCACTATTTTTTTTCAGACCCTTTAGTTAACGAGCTGAACGGTTACCACCAGCGGATCGTTATGCGGGAATCGGATGCGGCTAGCATCTTCTTCTGTGAAAATGATTGGTTGCTTTTCCAATCGCTGTTGTTTTGATAATCGTTGCTCCGGGATGAACTCTACCCCGTTATGAGACTTCAGTTCATTAATGTACCTCTTTTGGGCCCCACTGCTCGTGTTTGCCAAATGAAGTCCTCCCAAAATGGTGGTTATATCTCCCCTACTATCGGAGGAGGGTCGACTTGATTTGCTTGAGTTCCAGGTTGGCTTGTCGGAGCTTCTGGGACAGGTAGCAGGGTCTGCCCAGCGGGCTGACTCGGATTCACCCAGTTTCGGGCGTACTGGGCCAAAGGTCCCTCCTTAATGAGTGTTTCAATCTCATCCTTCAGTTGCCGACAATCATTAGTGTTATGACTGATGTCGTTGTGGAACCGACAGAATTTTTAGGGATCTCTCTTCGCCCTCTGGTTCTTCAATGGCTCTGGCTTCTTCCATGTAAGTCGATTTGAATTGGCTAGAAAAATGTGCTCACGTGTGTCTGTTAGGTCAGTATACGTGGCGTAGATAGGCTAGAGCCCGAGCTAAGAATTCATCGGGCTTTCTTCTATGCGGGCTTGTTTTTCTTCGTCCCGTTCTGGTCGGGTTCACCATTACCATTTCTTTTGTTATTCCCCCTTGGTAATTCTGGGTAAGAGTTTGGGCTGTGGCTGCCATGTTCGTTACTGTTCCAAAGGGTTGGGTAGGGGTCTGGTTGGTTCCTGCAAAAGAAGCTCGCGCCTCCTCGAGATTTATCCACTCTTGAGCCCGAGCTAAGAATTCATCTATGCTCCTAACTCCTTTTCTTTGGTGTTCCTGCCATAGGTCGCCCCCGACGAGGATTCCTGTCCTCATTGCCATGAGTTTGGAGCTGTCGTAAGCATCCTTAGCTTGTGCAAAAACATTGCAAAATCTACTCTGATATGCCCTCAACGTCGCACCAAGTTGTTGCTTTACGTTGGCCAATGAGTCAACCTCAACCCGAGCTGCCTGCGAACCTCGGAATGCTTTTTTAAAATCAGATGAAACTTTTTCCACGAGCTTATGGAATGCCTCTTGTATTGCCTAAACCACTGCCTGGCTGGACCGACCAGAGTTGCAGGGAACAAAATACACCTTAGATCGAGCCTGACATTATGAGCCATCATCATGGTGTTAAACATTCCGAGGTGATCTGACGGATCCCTGTTTCCATCAAATTTTGATAGGTGTGGCATTCTAAAGCCTACCAGACACGTGGCCACCACAATATTTGGAGCGAAAGGTTTGAGCTCCTCATCTGAGTTGCAATCATCCTTTTCTTTTCTGGACAAAATCCTCTTCATTTGCTCTTCCATCAAAAGCTAGTATTTTGAGGGTTTGGTCCCAAGTTCCTAGGTTAACTGGGGGCTATTCAACAGCTCCCATCCTATCATATGTGTTTGATGGGTTATTGGCCCTCCAAGCTCGAGCTTGGTTTTGCGGGGCATTCCCATTATCGCGTACTATGGATGGACCTCCCTCTTTCGTGTATAGCTAATACCTTCATCCCGAGCTAGATACCTTCTCTATGAGTTCAGATGATCACGAAAATTGGGTTGCAGGTCATATCAAGGGATCTACGCTGAACTCAAATGATTCCTTAGGTCGCTCTCGACCTACTGCTACGATGAATTTCGGTCCAGTAACTCCCATTTGTGAAGCTTACAACTCGCGGCTGGGGCCAAGGACCTGGATTCTCGACACGTGTTCGTGGGACATTAGTATTGGCAGATGGGGGAGGATTTCTCCTACTGTCTCCATGAGTTGGAATATCCCATTGAGGACGAGGTGGTGTTGGATGTCTTATAGGTGACGGGGGATGCCTTATTGGTGAGGCTATCCTCATTCCATTAGGACGGACTAAATTAGCCCGCCTCTATTCTACCACAATGTCTCCAGTTCTCTGTGCCTGGTGATCCAATTGCAGCGTGGGGGTATTTGTTGGATCATTTTGTCTTTGTGAGCCTGTCCTCGCCCCTCCTCGTGGATTATCATGGGTATTCCTTAGGACTTGTGAAGAAGGCACCGAACTTGGGGTTGCAGTCCTAACCGACCGACTGACATGCTGATGATCCCTGTGATGGTTGTTGGGTTGAGCATTCTTGTGATCTCGCCTCGTAGGTATAGAACATGGAGTGGTGGTTCTGACTAATCGACTCAGTTTGGATCGATTATTCCTGTGGGACTTATGAGACCCACTTTGCCTCTTCCTGACATTAACGTCAGTTGCAAGTGGGGGTAACCGAGCCAAAACCTTCTCAATCTGCTTGTTTTCCCTAGCGAGGTGGCTCCTCAATTGCATGTTCTCCATCTCGACGACAGTTAGGTAGGGTGGGTTTGGGTTTGGCGGTAATGACGCTGAAATCCCAGTGTCGCCTTGACCCGCCGGTTGTTTTCCCGGGCATTGCTGAATCTCAAGGCCATGTTCGTTTGGAACAGCGTATGATGGGCCTCCTGCCCATCGGGCTGTTCTATTTTATTATCGTGCATTGATAAAGTGAGGACAATCATGGGAATCGACTGGGATTTTGGTGAAGCACTAATTTTCTCTCAATGAAAGCACCAAACTGTTGACGCGGTTTTTCGCCAACAGTGTATTAAGGAATAATAAGAGCAGATTAGTGCTTAATGGTAAACTGTAATGAAAATAACACATGACTTTTACGTGGTTCAGTGGTTAAAATCCACCTAGTCAACGAGTCAATATTATTATTGTTTCTATCTCTATTTTGGGAGAGTTTCGGTATTACAAAATAATCCCCTCTCCCTGTTCAATATTCCCAGTATTTATAGGGGAATTTCATGAACAAATTTGGTTAACTGCGTGAGTCAATCATGCATTTATAGAATGTTTATATTCAATACAAATAATTCCCATTTAAATTTGGATATGATTTGATAACAGAATACATATGTTCTTGCTTTCTTGGATAATAAATATGACACACTGGTCATAAATAAACGTATAAACAAATCTCGAGTCTTTGGGGATCCCTGAATATGCATTATATTTGAATTGTCACTAGCTGGATATCTCCTCTAGCTTGTGCTTCGACATTTATCTGCTTCCGAGCTCGGGCTTAACAACCATCATTTTCTTAGTTCGTGATAAACTCAAGACGCCTAACATCAAGTTTGACCATTATGAATCTCGAGCTGTCCACATGGATAATGACCAAATACTCTACTTGGTTATTTTTCCTGTATTTTTCTACCAGCTGTACCTGAGCTGAATGAATGAACTCGTGCTAAAATTAGGGTACAACAAGGACACTTTCTTTCATTACCTTGAATCAACAATTGAACTTCTTTAGCATCTTTTAGCCAATGTCTATTTACCAAACAAATTTGCAAACTTCTTCTCTCCAAATTCTTCAATGAAATAAAAATATGTCTGCATGGAATTTATTTTATCTCAAAAGAATAGTAATCACATCGCACATCATCCCCATCGTTGTAAAATTTCCCTTGTGAAAATTGAAGAAATTTCATCATCCACACATGACATAGTTGTTTGGTTCAGTCAAATTAGTTTTGTAGTGTTCTTTCATATCGTTGTAACGTGACATAGATAAAGCATGGTCAAAGTGTCGTATAAACATCCACAATGATATTTTATTTTGCAAATCTCTTTTCAATAGTGCATTTATAGATTCACATCTACTGGTAGCAGTAGCTCCACCCAAATAAATACCACGAAGAAAAGTATTTTCCCACTGCTTTCTTGTGCCATATTGTGCTTCCATCCATGCATTTCCTATCAATCTATATTTATTCACAGTCACTTTCCAATTATCCTCCCATTCTTCCTCCTTGCAATGCCTATACTTTTGTAAAAAAGAAAAATATAGATGTTTTCATATTATAATTGAGAGAATAAGATAAAACATCATTTAATGTATTGCCTGAAAATAAATTTTTTTAATTGTTGATGTAATGATATATTGTGTACATGGTGCATTGCATTTTTGAGTATGTGCCACGAGAAAATACGATGTGGAACATCGGGCAATGCATTCTTCATTGCTTTGCAACCGTCCGTCAAAACTGCTAAAGGCATCTTACCACCCATGCACTCTAAAAATGTTTCCAATACCCAATCATATGTGTTCGAAGTCTCATTATGAAGAAGTGCAGCTCCAAACACACACGTTTTGTCATGATTATGAGACCCAAGTAGTATTACTAATGGCTTTTCGTACCTGTTGAACAAAAAATTAATATGATATTTGAAATTTTACTAAGAAATCAATATAAGGTAAAAAAAAAATACCTATTGGTTTTGTAAGTAGAATCAAAAGCCAAACAATCACCAAATAATTGGCAATCAACTTGGGAAGTCCCGTCAGACCAGAATAAATTTGTCAATCTATTTTCTTTATCTACACATACTTGTAGAAAAACATATTGTCCGACCCTTTTCTTGCTTTGAGATAATCCATTGCTGTGGACGTGTTACAATCATCCCAAGTTGAATATTTTTTACAAATTCCCTTGTACAAGTCATTTTTGATACATCCCACATTTTCCCAACCATCATGATCTTCTACCATGTAATCAAATTTGGGATGTCTTAATTCCGGCCCTCTTCATTGACATAACTTATTCCCTCATCTCGTCTCTACATATTCTATTAGGTCTAAGAAATGGTTTTTCACGGAAGAAGGCAAACTTATGGTTGTGGTGGTTATTAAAACACTTAGTAATCCAGCAGTTAGTTTCCCTATTTAAATTTATTCTAAAATTTGCATCACAACTCGTTCTTGTTAGAGCACTAGCTTCTTTACACCTATTATCAAGATCACAATATTTTTGTTCTATAAAACCTTCATTTGAACACACCCAACATCTAATGTGTAAAATAAATTTTTTGTCCTCCCTAATCAGTTTTTTTCTAACACTAAACCCCCATACGAAAAATAAAAAGATTAAGCTTATTCAATACTTGCAAGCTCCTTCCCTTCGAAGTCTGAAAATTGTATATGTTATGGTTCTTTGCCAATATCCAAAAATTGAAGCAAGCTCCTCCATTGCACAATATCAGGTTCGGTCCATTCTTCGTTAACGCCACATTCAACATTTTCTTCTGGTACATCTTCATCATTTGCCTCTTCCAAACATGTTCCCCAAGCAAGGTATGCTTCATGTTCAGAAGATAAGGATTTTGTATCTTCTTGTTCAGCTTCCAAACTATTTCCGAAACTAGTCATTTCTCCAACCTAGTCCTTCTACTTTTTTTTTTCTAATGGTGTGTAGCACTATTCAATATTTTTTTATATATAAACTAATTATATTATTAAAATCACATTAATTAATATAATTAGTGAGGTGATTAAAAAGTTGATACTTATAAATTTCAAAATTATAATAACATTAATTAATATAATTAGTGGGGTGGTTGAAAAGTTGATATTGACAATTTTGGAAATTATAATAACATTTAAAATAATTTTGAAAATTTGAAATCTATAAATCTAATAATATTTTGAAATTTTCATTATAATTTTCGAAATTAGAGTTTAGATAACCATAATTGTGCAACATTAATATTTTTTATTTAATGCTAGGATATAGATATTTGGTTAGAGTCTTTGAATATGAAGATGTGCATTTATTATTTAAAATATATTCAATAATTAATTTTTCAAAATAGTAATTAGTGTAAACCCTAATTATGTAAAATAATTGAACCTTTTCCCAATTCTCAAAACTATATTTATTTAGTTAAAAAAAAAAACTATATGTGTAGGTTCTATGAACATTTTCCTTTTAATTAAATACACATGACAATAGGAATTACACAATAATATTTATTAACTAATTTCAAAATTCATACAAAAAATGATAGAATTATTGAAATTAATTATTGTATAATAATATAATTATTATAATTCGTTTAAAAAATTATTAAATAATTTTTTAAACCATTGTGTTTTGATGGGAAGTTGAAAAGTTGTAATTTTAATAATTATATATAATTTTTGGCATAATAATATGTAATTTAAAAAATATGTGTAGGTTCTATGAACACTTGCTTTGTAATTAAGAGTCACCAAGATGTTTAACCAATAGAACTACACTTAAATTTTTAGAAATTATAATATCATTTAATATAATTAGTGGGGTTGTTGAAAATTAGATACTTATAAATTTCGAAATTATAATAGCATTAATTAATTAGTGGGGTGATTGAAAAGTTGATACTTATAAATTTCAAAATTATAATATCATTTAATATAATTTTGAAATTTTGAAAATATGTATAGATTAAATAATATTTCAAAAAATTTATTATAATTTTCTAAATTAGTGTTTAGAGAACTACAATTGTGTGCAATATTAATATTTTTTTTATTTAATGCTAGGATATAGATAGTTGGTTAGAATATTTGAATATGAAGATGTGCATTTAATATCATTAGTGGGGTGGTTGAAAATTTGAAAGTATTATATTGTATTTAAACATGATAATGATAATAGGATTTAGATAATAACAATTAAAAACTAATAGAAAAATAGAGAATATCATAAATTAATATGGGAAGTTGAACAATTTACATCCATAATAATTATATTTGATGAAAAAAATTATAAATTGCGAAATATTATTGGAACAATTAAATAGAGTATTTTGAAAATATGTATAGGTTCTATGAACCTTTTCCTTTTAATGTGAACATGTCATTTAATAATTGTACATAAAGTTGTATTGATAGAATAAATGTGGATTAATTCATTTATAAAATATATAACTATTATATTTACTTTTATTATTTTATTAGGAAGATGAATAGGTGTCTTTCAAATGAATAAATGTCATTCTAATTAAACATGCAATGCTTTATTATATGAATATTGAAATTCAAATGTTCCCACATTTTCGAAATTATATTTAAAAGTTGTAAATAAAATTCGGATTATCAGTATATAATAGAATTTAATACAAGCTGAAATTTGTGTAATAAATATAAAAATATTTTTTTTGAAACTATCTCAAATCGACATATTGGACAAAATTTACTAGTTTGTAGCCACTGAACAATACATTTTTCATGATATGTGTATGTGCAAGGTAACTTTGTAGCTTCCAAACTAACATGAACATTCTCAAAGCAAACAGAACATACAATTTGGTCATCTTTAATCAAAACTCTCTCCAATCTTTCAATGGATTGCTCGCTTCCCGCCATGAAATTAATTGTCATATTATCCATATAATCTTCACTATCAACATCAACGTCAATGTCAGAATCGTGTTGTGGAGGAAGATTATAAACAAAAACATGAACATCCACTTTTACACAGAATTAAAATTCTTTTCGTTCCACATCTTTCTAGAGTAATCAATAATTTTATCAGAAAGAAAAAATATAGAAGGATGGAGATGAGTCTCACATAGCATCTCGTCAATGATAACTTTGGCATGATTATTTTCATTGGCCATCAATGTTTGTCGTGAAAGAAATACAATATTATCGCAACAAACAGAGTCTTCCATGCCATTATCGACCATCCAATTTGTAAAATTTGGTTCCCTACTAGTCAGTGGATATCGTGAAAATTTTGCGAAAATGTGAATAATAAAGAAAGAATCTGAACCTTCACCTAGTCTGATTGTGTTATTGATATCACCTGTTAATATTTGGTAGTATGGATCACCTAGAATTTCAGAAGGAGCCATAATCTGGGGCTACAATGGTTACTTTTGCATTATAAATATAAGCAAAAGATGATATATGTAGAGAATATAAGAGGAGGAGATCTATAAAATATATAGAAACAACTTGTGTGTTCAAATAAATAGAGAGAATAAAAGACATCAACGAAGTTGTTGTGTTTAAAAAAAATATATTGTAGGTACAATTAATAACAGTGGTTGAAATATGTTACATGATCAAAACATAGGGAAGATAAATAGTGGTCACTTGGTGACATGGATAAACTACCAATCTTAATTTCCATTAAAATAATTATTTGATTTATTTTTTATTTTTTTTAGATTTAAAAAAGGTGGTCAAAAAATTTTAAATTTAATTTTTTTTTATTTAATACATTTAAATTAATATTATATTTTGGTTGTTTTACTAAATTCTCAAAATTTATTTGGATTTTGTTATCCATATTTTCCACCTATGACACGTGGCAGGGCCAGACGAGTCCATGGGCTCTCACAAGAGGTCCGGGCCCAACCTGGGCCCAGTGAACAATGAATAAGGAAGCCCTGACGGTCCAGACCATGCTAAGCCCGATGACGGGCATGTAGTGCAAGTATAGTGAAGGGGCTAGAACTAAGGTCCAGGCCCACATCATCTCCCTGACCACTCTCAATCTACATCCTCCAGGATGTAAATTTTGATGGCGGACAATTTACTCCAGGAGACGAATCCCATCAAGTGGGATCTAGGAGAAGACGCCACCAGCAAGATATCCACCTTGGTAAATGAACCTAGGTCCTAGTAAACAAACCAGGACATAGGTAAATGATCCCGAATATTGGTAAATGAACCCGGACCATACGTTCGGATAGGGAAAGCCTGGTCTTCCTTGATCCTGACGTGTCCCCGAGAAATTCGGAGGTTGGTCTCCCTAACTAACCTGCAGAATCAGGTACGCACGAAACGTACACTGTTCCTAGGAAACAATACTACCACTACTCTGACAGATCCTGTCCCTAGGATCCCCTTAGTAGCCCACGCGGATCAGTCCGCGCTAACAAACAAAGGGTAGTTGTAAGGCTCGACCACCTAGATTAACAATATCTAATTATGTTACATTTTTTGTATTATGGATCCGTTAGCGAGAAAATTGTAATTACGTCCTTATTGGGGTCAGATTAGTTCAGCCCAAGCAACTTAACTGCCAATAAATAGGGTCAATTGTTCACTGTAGCGAGGATCCCAGATTTTTCTCTTGTAAGCAAAACTCTACTAACTTGCAGAAAACCTCCATTCCCAAAACTTTCTAAAGCCTAATACTAGTGACTCGTGGACTAAGGCTCATTAATGCCCCAACCACGTAAAAATTGTGACTGTTCATCTCTTATCCTTTCTTTCCAGCTCTTATTTCATAATATATTTCAAGTTTTCGAAAAAATCGGTAAACATATTGGTACTTTAATTGAGAGTTGAGGAAAGCTTGAATCAATCTCTGTCATCTACGAAAGTGAACACTAGGCATACCGTGTTTGATCTTGCTCACCAGCAACAACAAGACAATGGACAACCATTGCATAATCACCCACTTCCTCAAGACCAACCAGAAGACATGCCTTATCAAGGGCCTCTGCCTGAAGTGTAATTCCCCAAAACCCTTATGTGGTTTAATGGCTGGATTAGTAGGCTGGGAGGGCCATAATTGTTTTATTGTGCCATTAAATGATTATATGCATGTCTATGTGAATTATATTATAATATGATGTTAAATGCATGCATGTGGGTCCACATTTGATTGTAAGGGTATTTTGGTAATTTGGCCCGTTGAGGGCATATTTGTATGTTTTGGTGCATGCTTGTGATTAATTGTTGAGGCCACATTATAAAGTGTACTGTTCGAGCTATTCGGCATGAGACGATCTTTGAATATAAACTATCGATTTGGTCATAATAGGCTTAACCTCGGGGCTCGGGGTGAGTCTTGGGGTGTTTTGGTGATTAGAGCGTTATTGGGAATTAAAGGGTAACAGGTTATGAATTATTGGTATTTGAGGATATCGGGAATAATGGGAATTGGAGAATGTTAAGTATGATTAGCGGATTTAGAGGATAAATGTCATTTTTGCCCTTACTAGCCTTTAGAGGGTTTTATTTAACCTAGGGGCAATATGGTCTTTTGGCAAGGGTTATATGGGATTCTAGTATGCTGTAGAAAGAGCTGAAGCAAAAACAGAGCAATTTCCCTTCCTCACGTTCATCATCTTCCTCTTTCTCCTTTGGAGTTTTTTATCTCAATTTGAAGAATTAAGCTAGGGAATTAAAGTTTGGAGCTTAGGACTTTAGTTCAACCATTGAAGAGGACTTAAATCCATCTTGAGGTAAGAATTCATCCATGAAACCTTAGTTGTACTCTATTTTTCTATTGGTTTTTAGTTGAGAAATTTATAGTGTTTAGATGAGAATTAATGGAAGTTTTGGAGGAAATTCACTTGGGTTTTGATGCTTGTATGTTGGGTAAGTTGTAGTAACAATTTGTGGCTTTGTTTGGTGATGTTGGGGGAGTTTTAATGAGGTTTTAGAATGAGTTCGAACGGAGAAAAACAGGGTTTTTGGCCGAGTTTCAGGTGGGGCCGTGACTCTGTTCTAGAGCACCGCAGCCCAAGCTTGAGAAAATGGGAGGAAGAGCCTAAAGGGTCGAAGGGCCGCGACATGGCCAGGAAGGGTCGTGGCCCATGCTGGGAGCTGAAGGGAGGCCGCCTATGGTTAAGGGGCAGGCCACAGCATGGCCAAGGAGGGTCGCGACCCTTAGTGGCATTTTGGCCAAAAGTTGGTTTTTGGCTTGGGGATTCAAGCCTTAGGCCTCGGGATCGTTCCTACTACCCAGTTTAGTAGGATTCGATATCTTGGAGGCTAGGTTTTGGTTCGGGAACCTTTGTTATTCATTTTATTGATGGAATCCCATATTTGGTTATGACCAGATGACCGTCAAGGAACTAAAGGGTTGATCGTTCTCAAGGGTCGTTCTTATACTAATTCTCGCTCGAACCAGAGGTAAGAAAACTGCACCCTATATGTGACATGTGTGGTTATTGTTAAGGCATGTTGATTGTTAAATGTGGACATTGGTTGCATATTAAATGCTTAGCAAATCTTGCTTACTTGTGTATGGCACTAACTATTCAGAATCGACACTAGTCGCATATTACTGACCTAAGAGTCAGGAACGGCATAAGAATCATGAACGCAGAGCCGATGAAAGATTAGATCTAATTGATGTCAGCGTTGAATGACTCAATGAGCATTAATGCTGGACCGACCCTAGGGTCGATGAAAATTATAAGCGCTTGACTAGTTACTCAGAGCCAGGGCCAAAGGCCTAGGTGACTGTTTGTCACATGGCTAAGGGAACGAAATCCCACCGTTGTGACTGTATGGTCGCTTGATAGGGTTATGTTGGTGACTATTTCATCAGATACCTATCTTGTTTAAGCCAGTGAAAGGATCACTTATCTGAAAAGGGAATAGAACCCACCTTAGTGACTTTACAGCTGTCACTCCTCTGTTTTGGACTAAAAGTCTTGGATGGTTATTATGATCATCGTTTGATACTATATTCTTACTGTATTGAGTTTTCTTGCTGGGCTTTGGCTCATGGGTGTACATATGCGGCCGCTTGACCACCACGGCCAAGGAGTTCTCAGGGGAATTAGGGGGTTTACCCTAGTTTTGCCGCTTAGATCGGCGGGTTGTAAATTTCAAAATGTAATGACCATTTTGTATCATAAATAACTTGCAAACGTTTTTATGGGCCCATGAGCATTTTTATGTTTTAAATAAATTATATCCTTCCATTTTGATTGGTTTTCCACCTTAACCTATTAATAACACCTAGAAGCACATTTTTAACCAAATAACTTGATTAGCGAGTTAAATTCACGGTTCAACGTTCACCGTAACGATCTTGGGGTAACCAAGGCGTTACATGAAGAATCCCAGAACTTCGGGGAAGAGGTGACTATGAGGAAGGCTATTACGATGAAGACGAAGGGGAGTATGAAGATCACAAGGCCGAGAACCCCATGGATCTTGACGAGAAGGATGGGGATCCTGAACAAGAGGATTCAGAGGTATTCCGTCTGAGACAACAGGTCCTGGATCAAGAAGCCAGGATGGCTGACCAATAGGAGGCCACCTGCCAGATGCAAGAGTCCCTCCTTGCTCTTTAGGCTTTCAATTTTTTCCAAGGATTAGTAGCCAATCCTTCAGTCGTTCCTCCCATAGGAACACAACCGCCTGTCCCACCTGTGAGGACTGGCGTGTCCAACAATGCTGGCCCCACTCCTCCTCCGGGACAATCCCCGCATCCTGGAGCTGGTCAATCAAATCCTTCTCAAGTCAAGGGGAAAGCCAAGATGGCCTATCCCATCGAAAAAACAAACCCCTCAAAAGAGAGCTCCTCCTGCTCAAAAAACCAGAGTTGACCCAGGGCAATTCCCTAGGAAAGAATGGATGAATCCTGTCCTAGGACAGAATCATCCGAACAATCCGTAGGGGAAGCGCCCATAGGGTACAAAGCCCCAGAATGTCCCCAGACAGAAAGAGCAGGGAAGACGCTTCTGTCCTAGCGCTTCTGTGAACAAAGAACACGAAGGATGCGAATGCGGAGACGAGCCAGAAATGGTCAGTTCAGGAGACGACACATCCTGAGTGGACTTGCGAGATGGCCTCAATGCTCAGAAGAAGCATGCCTGAAAAGAAAATATCCGCCCTCGAGGAGGCAACTTGAGGAATAACCTTAACAATAGGAGGATTGAGAGAGACCCCCTGGGCGATGGAATGGCCAGGCAGTTCTTGGAACGGCTGGCCGCTCTCAAAAAGGTCACGAATCGCTTGTTCTGGAAACAAAAAGGTGGAGGTTCCGATTCTAAATAAGAGGAAAATGAGCCATGCGCCAAACACATACTAGAATCGTGTTACCTAAGGGCTCAAGATGTTAGACATACCCACCTATACCGAGAACACTGACCCCAGAGATCATTTTTCCCGCTACAATCACCTGGTGACTGTAGCTCACTACTGTGACAATGAAAAATGCTTATGTTTCTCAATCACTTTGGTCGGACCTGCAGAAGAGTGGTGGAAAAGACTCAAGACATAATCGATCAAGTCTTGGTCCAGATTGCAGTCAGCTTTCTGTAAACAATTCGTGGCCGCCATAAAGCTAGACATGGAAGTTAGTGCCCTAGCAGACATCAAACAACATCCTACGAAGACCCTTAGGGCTTACATCCAATGCTTCAGAAAAGAAGCCTCAAAGACTAAGGAGGATGACGGACAATGCCTAGTAGATCTCCAGTCCAGAATCAAAGTTGGATCCCCTCTCTGGGACAACATGCAACGTAACAAGGCAGCAACCCTTGAAGAATTTATAAGGAGGGCACAAGGTTTCATCAACTGGGAGGAGGCCCGAATCCAAGCCTTTGGGTGGCAGCCTGCAGGCCAGTCAATAGCACAAACCTTTCCCGTATATGGAGCACAGTATCTAGAAAATCTCTATTCGGCGCCTCCAGCGGCGTCCAGATCCGCTGGGACCCTTGGGATGCTAATCATGACCTCAACTATCTATGGGCCCACTTCATTGGGATATGCTCTGGCTCCATCTGCCCCTTTATCTGAGTATGAAGTGGCACTAACCGGGTACAATGTCGCTCCCAGTGATGCACAGCCACCCCAGGGTGAAGCAACTGAGGTGAGCATAATCCCTTCCTGGGGAAAGAGATCGGGCAAAAGTCAGAACTGATCTGAGCCATCGAAGAAGGGAAAGTGGGGGTGCAGGCCCCAATAAACAAAGTATACAAACAGACGCTCGGAATGTTCACTTCCCGCATCACGACCCTTTGGTCATTAACGTCCAAATTGCCAACAAACGAGTGTCCCGGATGTTGGTCGATGATAGGTGCACTGTCAATGTCCTATTCAAGCTAGCCTTCACGACGATCGTGCTAATAGAGGCGGACCTAGCCTCTTGCCCTACGTAGATATATGACTTCAATGGGGATTATTTGCTCCCAACGAGCAAGATTCAACTCCCCGAGACGCTGGGGAATAGGGTTCAGGGCTCATTCAAGTACTGCACCTTCGTGGTGGTGGATTTCCCCACTGCATACAACGTGATCTTTGGGCGCCCCGCTCTAGTTGGCTTTGGTGCCATAACCTCCATCTGCCATTTCTGCATGAAGTTCCCGTGTGATAACGGCGGAGTAGGAACTGTACGGGGAGATTGTTATATTATTTATAATATTATGTTATTTTATAATATAATTTTTTAGATTAAATAAATGTGACAAAGAGTGTCACATATTGTAACATATAATAGAGAGTTACATTATTTAGATATATGTGAAATATCCAAATATGTAACATATTTGGTGTTACAAATTCAATCACAAATTTGTAACTACCAAATATCACCCAATAATGTGTAGATTTGATATTACACATTTTGATTTGAATTTCTCAAAGCCATAAGAGATATGTCTGTTAGAGATGTGATTTTAACTCCCATAATGTGTATGGAAGTTACAAAATCAAGTGGGAATGAATTTGGAACGTTTTGGCAAATTTGGAAAATTGGTTGCTGAAAAAACGTCTTGGGCCACGGCTTGAGTTTTTCAGGTCGCGGCCCAAGAGGCAGAAAACATCGTGGGTCGCGGCCCATGTTTTTCAGGCCGCGACCTGAGCGGCTGACAACACTTTCCAAACTTCATTTTTATCTAATTTTGAACGTTTCCAACAGCCAAGTAACTCCCAAATCTTTTATTTAATTCCATAAACATCCAATTAATCATTGGTAACATCCATGGGGGTTCGTGGAATTTGAAATTCAAATGGTGTCTGAAAACTCTATAAATAGGAGCCTAATGCTAACTTGTAAGACACACCATTTTTCATCCACAAAGCACTTGGCTGAAAAATACACCATAGAGGCTTGATAATTCCAGAGAGCTATTTCCTAGAGAGATCCCTTAGTTCTTAGAGAATAGGGGGAAATAAGCTTTTGGACAAAGGTTGTGAACCTTGTTCATCCCCACTACTCTACACTTTGGTTGTGTGGGAGTTTGTTCTTTTATTGGTTTTATTTTCATTCTTTTGTTCTTCTTGTTCTTCTTATTTACTTGTATTATTATAGTATTGAGTTTGTAATCCTCTTCTTCTATTTTCTATTTACATATTTATTTGTATTCTTTGTTTTAGAGTTTTAGTTCCTATAATTATCTTCTTTTCTCTTATTTCTACATTTACTTGTATTGTTGGTCATTGAGTTGTAAACTTATTTATTTATCATCTTGTCCATTGTATTTTTTGCATAGAGTTGTATTTTTGTTTTTCCATATTTGCATTGAGTATAAAAATATATTTTCTAACAGAGATAAGAAGAGCACCCAAAAATGTTATCATGTCTCCGCCCGACCAATCTTCATGGTCCGCGAAGAGACTCTCGAAGAGGAAAACATTGATCTAATCCTACCACCAAAGGTAGCATGAAGGGTGGTCCAGGAGGACAAGGAATTGGATCGGCGAATAGTGGCCGATAGGGCATTAGAGCCGATGGAGGAAGTTGAGGAGGTGTGCATTAGTGACACCAAACCAACCAAAGTAATACGGGTAGGGAGAAACTTGAAGTCGGAGGTCAGGCCTGCCATAATTGCCTGGGTGAAAGAGAACCAGGACGTCATGGCTTGGTCTCACTTAGATATGACCGGATTGACCGCAACGTCATATGCCACGCCCTGAATATTGATGAAAATGCTACTCCCGTCCGGCAGAAGCGAAGGCCCCTAGGCGCAGAAAGGGCGGAGGCCCTCAAGCTAGAAATCGAGAAGTGGTCCTCAATCAACTTCATCTGGAAGGCCCTATATCCTGTTTGCTGGCCAATCCAGTGTTGGTGCCAAAGCCAAACGGAACGTGGAGGACTTGCATCGACTTCACGAATCTTAACAAGACATGCGCCAAAGATTGTTTCCCTTTGCCTCGGATTGACCAGATGGTGGATGCTACATCTGGGTATGAGTTGTTAAGATACATGGATGCTTACTCCGGCTACAACACTAGATCTCGATGCATGTAGAAGACCAAGAACACACCAACTTCCAAACAGACAAGGGTTATACCACTCATCGTCCTGCCCTTCGAGCTCAAAAATGTTGGGGCAACCTGTTAAAGATTGGTCAACAGGATGTTTAGGAACCAACTGGGAAGAACATGGAGGTCTGTATAGATGACATGTTGGTCAAGTCTAAGATATTGGCCCAACTTGTCGTCGACCTGGTAGAAACATTTGCCATCATCCAGAAGTGTGGGATGAAGCTAAATCCCAAGAAGTGCACTTTTGGCGTGGCATCCGAGAAATTTCTAGGCTTCATTGTAAGCTCAAGAGGGATAGAAGCCAACCCGGACAAGATCAGAGCATTGATCGACATGCCATTGCCATGGAAACACAAAGATGTTCAAAGCCTGACGGGAAGAATAGCAACTTTGAGCCGCTTTGTGTCAAAGTCCATGGACAAGTGCATCTCGTTCTTCAACATACTTTGCAGAAACTAGAGGTTTGAGTGGACAGCCGAATGTGAAGAGGCCTTCCAAAAGTTAAAGGAACAACTAGCCCAAGTGCCAATATTATCGAAACCTGTGGATGGGGAACCATTATACCTATATTTGGCAGTGTCAGAACACGCCATCAGCACCACATTAGTGCGAGAAGAGGGAAAGGTCCAACTCCTGGTCTACTACGTGAGTAAAAGGTTACTGGGCACGGAGTCCTGATACCCCCTAATAAAAAAATTGACATTTTGCTTACTGACGCCTTTAGGAAGTTAAGACCTTACTTTCAGGCCCATGCCCTCAAAGTACTGACGAACCATCCCCTACGACAAGTATTACCGAAACCCAAGTCATCGGGAAGACTATTGAAGTGGGCCATGGAACTGAGCCATTTCAATATTGTCAGGATTAATGCCCTAAAAGCATGTAAAGACAATTTATTGGTTTTAAATAAAAGTACAATTTTGTTATATTTGAATGTTATAATTATTGTTAGAATAAATTATATATTAATAACAAGAAAATTCCATATTCATTCATGAGAATATGATCTTGTATTAGTACAAGAGAATTAAGATCATATACAATGAATAAAATAGTCAGTAACATATTATAGTAAGAAATCTTTAATGAATGGTTACTGGTACGGTTTACTAAGCATACGAGATGCAAGTAATCTAGATTCATATTACTGATGTGGATAGACATCTTAGTAAAGATGCGGTATATAATAAGGATTATATATGACAGGACCGATGAGAATTAATTATCTTTATAAACTTGTCATTTGACTTAAAGATTTAATTCTTATCATAATAGATGATCATTTGTAGACCAGTCTAAATCCTGAGTATTCATGAAGTCTTGTTTATGTTTATAGGATATTTTGATTCACTCATTAAGGTCTCTTAGAATAATGAGGCTAATGACTTTTGTTTTGGAGATTCAATATCATGGATGGCTGGGAACAAGAATTACAATAATGGAATCCATTCTTTTTTAACGGATCGAATATTTGTTCCCTTAAGGGTTGATTCTGGAACTGAATAGTTATTGAGCTCAAATCTATAATTAGATTATAGATTAATTATTCGCTAGTGAATTAATGGTACTCAAGGATCAAGAGGTAATTATAAGGGTAAAACGGTAATTTTGACCAGCTCTATTTAATGAACCAATAATGAAGGACAAAAATACATATATTGATTATATCAATGTACTAATAGAGAAAACTCTGTAAATATAATTCTATAAATACTTACAATGCAATTGCATATTTATAGTAGAGTAATCATGGAATTAATAAATAAGATTATTAGATTAAAGAGTTTAATTAATAATCTGGTTGATTGGAGCTTCGTATTATAGGTCCATGGTTCCAGATCACCTCTATACTACATTGTCAAGGGTAAGGATGTCAAAAGAAATATTTGTAAAGATAAATTACTAAATTACAAAGGAATTAATTTTCCAGGAAAGGAAATAATTATGTGATAATTATGGGTAATTGATTAATTGTGAATTAATTAATTATTTAGCTATATAGATTTTATTTTGAAAAAATTTAGGTTAAAATTAATATTAATCTTGTTTAGATTAATATAAAGAGATAGAATAATAAATATCTTATTTATAATATGATATTTATTTATTAAATTTAAAACTGATATTTTAAGATAAAGTTAATTTTGAATTAATTGATATTTATGTTGGGATAAATATATTATCTTAAAGATTGATTAAACAAACAAATGAGAAAATCAGGGAAACCTGATACAGGCTTGGGCGACACACATTGTATTGTACAGTGTGTGGCGCCTAGCATCAGGGATTTATTCCTTGGGATTTGGATTTTGAATTTCAAATAATTTTGTTTAATAAGTTATTCAATTATTCTTTTTAAATAAGATTTTAAATAAATAATTAAATGAAAATATCTAATGAGTTTTAATTTGAATTATATTTTAATTAAATAAAGATTATTTAATTAGATTAAATATCTTTATAATTCTGATAGTACTCGACTTTCAAAATAAGACTTGATTATTATTTTGAAAAATAAAAAGGCAGACTCTCTCTCTAAAGCGATAGTTTTCTCTAAAACTGAAAACTATTCTAAACCTTCTCTTAGTAAAAACTCTCTAGATCTCATGTGTTGAGTACATCTAGGGAGTCACATAAATCAACATTTTGAATCCTACGTGTCCATACACGTCCTTTTGTGTTTGAGGATTGGTCTAGAAGATCAGGGTGTGATATCTCAAAACACTGGATAGGAAAATCGTTAATTTATACAAAAAGACTCAAGGACACTTGATAGGCTACAAGAGGTAATCCCTGATATATTTGTATGTGATTTAATATTTATATATGTGTATGATCCTTGCTGGTATTAATATTTATTAAAATGAGTCCATATATTCTGTTGCGTACCTTTGATTTGATCATTTAATACCAACGATTGGTACCAGAGCAGTCTATACATATATATTAAATACTGTGTGGGTTTCTTGCATTTGTTATATGTACGTTGATATGTATATCGAATGGATGGATATATTTTTTCAATGTATGGTTGAATGATGGATCGTTAATTATATGGTGCTATTGGGTTATGAATTTTATTGTTTTTCTAGATCTTGTGTAAGCCATAAAGGGCATAGGATTTTTGTAAATTTCTATTTATGAAATATGTATGGTAAAAATCTGTACACAAGTGAAGAAGGACTCGAGCCACTAGCCATGGCAGTAGCCCGAGCCTTCTCGGCCACTTACGCACAGCCATGCTTGGCCCCCGCGCCTGCCTGCCTACACGTGTGCCTGTGCACCCCTGCCTGCCCCTTGCACGCGCCCCTATGTGCCATTCCTGATGCGCCTACCTGCTCAGCCGCCCATCCCGAGTTTGGTACCTTTGTGCTGCCGACCCTAGGGCACCATCTTGGTGCCCAAAACCCTAATTCCAAAGTTGTTGCAAATATCTTTTATTTAATTAATATTTAAAATATTTGAATTTAAAAGTTTAATTATCTTATTTTATTTTATTAGAAAATAAAATATCTTTTAGTTGGTTAAGATATTGTAATATCTTAAGTTTAAATAATTATTTGAATTTGATTATTTAAATTCAACTAAATTAAAAAGATGGTAAAATTTGTTATTTAATTAAAAATTAGTTTTAATTAAATAAATTAATTAGAAAGTTTGTTTCTAATTAACAAGTTGGGCAAAACAAAGTTCCTAAAGATTAGCAAGAAAGCCTAAAGGAGAGGTGGAGCATTCTTGGAGAGCCTTGAAAGATACATAGGCTTAGATTGCAATTTTATTTCTAATTTTTTCAAAGGTTTGTAAATCTTATAAATACCCATTATTACTCAGTCCGTCATTTACTGTTTATTTATTTATTGTATTTATTTAAATAAATGCTCATTGATATTTGATTGATAACATGATCATGCATTAGTTAATTACATGTCATTCATGAAACCCCACACAGTTTCTCATTAATCATGCATCTTTTAGAAACATGATTATCTAGGATTGTCCTATTTGTTTATTTGAATTGTTTTGGTGAAATCAATTGCATGTAAACTACTAAGTATTAAATTAGTTAAAACTTGGTAACTCATACCATAATAAAGGGAATAGATTTTATAGGCGTTTAAGATAACCAACTTTATGTAAAAAGAATTTTTAGTAAAGTTAGATGAATGTAATTGGTAATTATTTAGATCACATTAATTATAGAAACAGACTCTTTTATAATTATGAATTTTTTAATTAATTACATTTGTAGGGTTATTAATAAACCAGTAATTAATTTGGAATTAATTGATTAGTTTAATAAAATAAATTTAGTCTAAAATAGTAAGCGGGGGAAGGTGAACATCTCAATATGACCTATGATCACCATTATTAGTAAAACACCGTGAGATAAGAACAGGGCCTCAAGGCGACTTTGTTTCCGTCCCCCTAAGGAAGGTTTCTAGACATATTAATACCAAGGTGGGCTACTTACAAAGATAGGAAGAAGTGATGTATTTTAGGCTTGACCAACCCTAAGGCGGCACTCTATAAGTTATGTCATGAATTCTGAAATAATGGGTTCGACTTACAAAGATGTAATTAAGCTTTTGTGGTGGATAATTGTAGTAACCGAGGTTACCTTTCTCTTAGACCTCTTTATTTATGTGATTATAGGGTGTCTTTATTTTATAGAATAGATTTAACTTGAGTTGTGGTGATAGAATAAGGTTTAATTTTTGAAATACTTAGTGGTTATGATTAGTATAGTATAGTATAGTATAGTATAGTATAGTATAGTATAGTATAGTATAGTATAGTATAGTATAGTTTTGTGATATTAGTAGCATTGTTTGTGGAAAAGGGGTGATTGTGTAAGAGTAAATTAATTATGGTATTATTAAGAATTGTTATGGATCAAGTCTATATAAAGCCCTAAAGCCCAATAAGATTTTGGGCTTAGTAAATTCAAAATCAGCCTGGAGAATTATAGTTTGTTATTTTATGGTTAGTTAGAATATTTGTGGATAGGGTTGTTATTTAGATAATTAAAAAGAGTATTCGTAACTTTAGGGTACTGTAACTTTAGACCTGTTTTTGACCCAGTTATGTTGCGTTTATGGAAAAATAGTATTTATAAAAAGTTGCTGATAATTGAATTAGCTTTCCAATAGTATAAAGATTGTCTAAATCAAACTTTTACAGCTTTAGTAATGTTGATTTCAGTACAGGTGAGTCCAGAATAACGAGATTTAGGTACTTAGAGGTTGAGATATTTTTCCTATGTAGTTTGATGTTAGATTATTCCACAATAATTTAATAAAAATATTAATAAGATAATGTAGAGATATTTTCTATAGAAGTTAGGATTCTATTTTCTTAAATTTAATTTTGGATTATAGTTAGAATGAAATTATGATTTTTGAGAGTCTATAAATAGAGCCTATTCCTTCTCATTTTTTTCATTCGGTATTGCTCTTCTTGAGACCCTCACGCACACACTCTCTCTTTCCATATTTTTGTCGTGCACCACCATCACAACACAAACCCTAAGGTCGAAATCATCATCACCATCACTTCTTCATATCTTTGAAACCCTAGTACCCAAAGAGGCCACACAACCAAGGCTATCTTTCTTATTGTCAAAACCCTACAAGCAAGCATTTAAGGATTTAGGGTTTTTCTTTGTTATCCAAAAAACAAGCATGGATTACATGGCAAACATTTAGTACACGTGGCTAACATCTGGCAGAATTCGTGCTCGACTATCGACCAGGAAGACATCTAGTGTCACGACGTTTGATCTCTTCATACGACCAGCCTGGTCGTACGAATGATATACGCGGAAAAGATCTTATGCAGTTATGATAGTATCCAAAATTATCTCCCATGATTTCCTGAGTATCCGATTATTTAGGAAATAATATCTGTAACAAGTTAATGTAAATCCTCCTTGAGCCTATAAATATAGAAGGAGGGCTCAAGGGAAAAGGATCTTCTTCTTCTTTCTTGCTTTTGGATCACTAGAGATTAGAGTTATCCTATTTGATATATTGTATTATTCTTCAGAGGTTGTTGAAACTCATTGAGCCCTAGTTCTTTGATCACTGCTTTGAATACTATATCAATAATAATTCAAGTGGACGTAGGTTATTACCAGATTCTGGGGCCGAACCACTATAAACTCTTGTCTTCTTTATTATTTTGTCATCACATTCTTTCCAACGTGTTTGTCCACATCAAGCAAGTTTGACTCCGTTTCAGTTGGCCAAAATCAGGGTCAACATTCTGGTGCTTTCATTGAGAGCTTGATACATTATCGTTGAAAGATCAATGACGAAAACTACCAGGAAAACTGGACAGGCGGCCGGCGCTGCACCATCTCACCCACCTCCTCCTCCTCCAAACATGGCTGAGGATGAGCCACATTTGGAATTTGAGGAGGAAGAAATGGAAGACGAGACGCTGAAGAATACCCTAGGGGCATTGTAGGAGGAACTGGCCAATCTGAGGGCCAGCCAGGAAAGTGCTGCCGAAATCATGGCGCGGTAGCAACAAGAAATTGAACGGCAGCGCTTGGAGCTGAGTGAAAGGCAGGCGGAGATGGACCGTCGCCAGAGGGAGGCCATGGCAGCCCTCGAGGCAGCCTTACAACTAGATAGGAATCAAGCTACACCTGCCTCGCAACCTGATCAACCCGCGAATGGGCCACCCCACAGGGGTCCCAATCCTAGCCCACCTATCCAACCCTCGAGCCCACAAAGGCCCAAGCAGCCACTGGCGCCTCAGGATGATGTCTCGCTAAGGGACCCTGAAGCACAGCCTCCATCCCAAACTGGTCGCGACAATCCCCCGCAGCAGAGGCAGAATAGGGCCGGGCAGCAGCCTCGCAGTCCTAGACGCCATAGGGGCGATGAGCCAAACCTTCGGAGCAGAGGACAGCATGCTCCTGGTAACAGGAGGAACTCAGAGTTAGGCTATGCGGTCCAAGGCCCCCCACGGCATGATAATGCACGGGGACCTAACGACCAACGCAGACCACCCTCTAATGCTGGGAGGTTCCAGCCTAGGAAGGTAATCGAGGGAACAGTCGATCCCACCATAGCCAATCAAGATTCAAAGATGGCCATGGTTATAACGAGGCCGACTAAGGCAGAGGAAATGCCGGTCGGAGGGATGAAGAAAGAGGTGGAGGCAGAAGCCAGCCACCTTAGGATGACCAACCTGACAGATGGGACGCTGGGGGGCAGCCCAGACAAAATAACGTCTTCAACCGGCTCGGAGCTAGCGAGCAGCGGAGGAGAGACGAGGACTTAAGAGACGTACTCAACGGTCGCCGAGAGCGACAAGACGAGAACGTCCCCCCAGCACCAGAGGCCACGGCGATTCCTAGCGCCGTGCAGACCCAGATAGATGCCCTCAACCAGGCAGTGCAGCAGTTGGTCGGGGGAAGGACATCTTATATCAACCATGATAGGAGAAAAGGCACTCCTTTCGTCCAGAGGATAGCTATGGCAGAAACTCTTAGCAAGTTTAAATTGCCTACGCTTCCGAACTTTGATGGGTATGGTGACCCGGTATCTCACGTCAACAAATTTGAGATATAAATGGACATTCAGAAAGTGTCCGAAGACGCTCGATGCAGGATCTTCCCTGCAACACTTTCTGATGCCGCACAGGAGTGGTTTTTCAAATTCCCTCCTGCAAGCATAGTTTCCTAGGAAATGTTCGTAAAGGAGTTTTACGGACAGTTCTACGCGGGTCGTGTGCACCCGACTGAGGCAAACCAGCTAGTTGAAATACGCCAGCAAGATGGAGAACCACTGAAGGACTACGTCCGGCGCTTTATGCGAGCAGCTGCTAGAGCAAAAACAGTGGGAGACGAAGGCAAAATGATGGCCATAACCGCAGGGGTTAAGCGCCGCACGCCTCTCTGGGAAAGCCTTAGAAAACATGGGGTTAGAACTACCCAGGAATTCTTGGATCGAGCTGATCACTACATCAAGCTCGAAGATGCCATAGCCAACGAAGGAAAGCCCCCAGGCAAGGATAAGGGGACTGCCGAGCCCACCAAAGCCACCAATGGGTCCAAGCCCAACAGTAATGGAAAAGGAAACTGGAACGGCAATGACAATGGAAAAAATGGGGGGAAACGGCCAGACAATGAGCCTTCCACCTCTGACAATAAACGAGCCAAGGGTAACCGTTATGAACCTCGGTTCACCAACTACACTGCCCTAGTTGAGTCTCGAGGAGAGGTTTATCAGGCCACAAGTTCTAGTGTGCCTTATAAGAAACCTGGCCCCATTCGAAAGGATATTTCGAGAAGAGACACTACCAAGTTCTGTCGTTATCATAACGACTACGGACATGATACCAACGAATGCAACCAGCTGAAGGATGAGATCGATTCCTTATTAGACAAGGACACTTGAGAAGATATATACGGGCCTCGGGAAATTCCCAATGAGAAGCTCTAGGTGGCAACGAGCAAGCACCTACACGCCAATGCTCGCCACCTTTGCAGCTTGACCCCGTAACTGGCACATTGTTAACAATCTATGGAGGCCCGCACCTCGTGGGGAACAGCAGAAAGGCCAGAGAACAATATGCTCGGACTCTGCACCACGACCAGGATATCGAGATGATGAATGTGGATGACCGCGCGTCGAAGAAGGCTCGGTCAGAGGAAGGCGAAATAACCTTCTCTTATAGCGACGCCCAACATGTCCGGTTCCCACATTCCAATCCGCTGGTCGTGGATATCCAAATGGCCAACATGATGGTGAAGAGAGTGCTGGTTGATACAGGAAGTTCAGTGAACATCCTGTATAAGTCTTCGCTGGAATGCATGAAATTGTCCGTTAAGGACCTGGAGCCCTGCAACCAAACAATATACGGCTTCTCTGGTGAGGGACTCGCCCCCGCAGGGTCAATCAGACTACCAGTGACAGCAGGTACATCGCTTGCTACCAGGACATTACTCGCTACTTTTATAGTAGTCGATTGTCCTTCAGCGTACAATGCCGTCATTGGAAGGCCTATACTGGTTGATCTACGGGCTGTCACCTCTATGTGGCACTTAGCCATGAAGTTCCCGATAGACGCAGGGGTAGGACGCATATTGGGAAACCAGAGGGAGGGCAGGGATTGCTACAACGCCTCAGTCACGAAGGCAAAGAAGGGAACGTCAAAAAGCACTCCCCCAGATAGGTTGCAGATGGAAATTGATACACAAGCCCAATCCGGTGATGAAGTCACCAAATAGGGTGTTGCCCAAAGTGAGGATAGAGATTTAGATCCTCGCTTTGGGGTTTTTGAAGAAAATGTTGGACCCGTCGAGGACCTGGAAGAGGTCCAACTTGATGAAAAAGACCCGACCAAAGTCGTGATGGTCGGGAAAAACTTATAACCAACCGCGAAGCATGCACTGGTGGAATTTTTGCGGAAAAACCAGGAAGTCTTTGCCTGGTCGCACAAAGACATGGCTAGGATAGATCCTGTAGTTATCAGCCATGCCCTGAACGTAGACAAGACTTTTCCACCCGTGCAACAGAAAAGAAGGCTTCTCGATAAGGATCGCTCGAGAGCCTTAAAAGAAGAAGTTGAAAGATTAAAGGAGAATGGGTTCATCAAGGTTGCGTTTTATCCATCGTGGGTCTCTAATCTAGTATTGGTTCCCAAGCCTAATGGCAAATGGCGGACCTGTGTGGATTTTACACACCTCAATAAAGCCTGCCCGAAGGATTGCTTCCCACTCCCAATGATCGACCAGTTGGTCGATGCTACTGCAGGGCACGAGATCCTCTCCTTCATGGATGCATACTCAGGCTGCAATTAGATCAACATGCATCCCCCTGACGAGGATCACACCAGCTTTCGGACCGATACGAGATTATACTGTTATAAAGTAATGCCCTTCGGACTGAAAAACGCAGGTGTGACTTACCAGCGACTGGTTAACCACATGTTTAAAGAATTAATCGGAGTAAACATGGAGGTGTACGTGGACGACATGCTGGTAAAGTTGAAAAAAGCAGAAGGACATGTAAAGGATTTACAAGAGTGTTTCGAAGTATTGAACAAGAACCAGATGAAACTAAATCCTCTTAAATGTTCCTTCAGAGTTGGATCAGGGAAGTTCTTGGGGTTTATTGTCAATTCAAGAGGAATCGAGGCCAACCCCGACAAGATAAAAGCCCTGATCGACATGAAATCGCCAGAGAAGATCAAGGATGTACAAAGTTTAACTTGGAGAATTGTTGCCCTAAGTAGATTTATTTCCAAATCAACGGATAAATGCGTCCCTTTCTTCAATCTACTTAGGGGCAACAGGAAGTTTGAATGGACAGAAGACTGCGAGCAAGCTTTTCAGGCCTTGAAAGCCCATATGGCACAGCCTCCTATTTTGTCAAAGCCTATTGAAGGAGAAACTTTGTTCATTTACCTGGCGATCATTGAAGTTGCTGCTAGTGCGGTACTAGTACGAGAGGAAGAAGGCATACAAAAAGCAGTTTACTATGTAAGCAAGAGGCTAATCGGAGCAGAACTGAGGTATCCTCCCATCGAGAGGTTAGTATACTGTTTAATCTTGGCCTCAAGGAAGCTACGTCCTTACTTCCAAGCCCATCCCATTACAGTCTTAACTGACGAGCCCCTTCGACAAGTACTCCAAAAACCAGAGGTGGCTGGGCGTTTATTGAAATGGGCCGTCGAACTTGGGCAGTTCGATATTACATATTCACCGCGAGCAGCAGTAAAGGGACAAGTCTTGGCTGATCTTATTGCAGAGTTCACCGAACTCCCAGACAGCGAGCTGTGCGAAAAGCCTAGTGCGCCTGAGCCTCAAGATGAAGCTCCTTCGTGGAAGTTATTCACAGATGGGTCATCCAATGAATCTCACGCGGGAGCAGGTGTGATCTTGATAACGCCAGAGGGGCATCGATTTCACTACGCCATTAGGTTCTACTTCACCGCGTCAAATAATGAAGCCGAATACGAAGCACTCCTCGCTGGATTAAGAATGGCAAAAGACATGAGTATAAAGGTGCTGGATATTTACAGTGATTCACAGCTGGTAGTGAATCAAGTCCTAGGGGAATATCAAGCACGTGGCCTAAAAATGATGGCCTACTTGAACAAAACTAAAGACTTGTTAGCCCAGTTCACGAAGTATACCCTCCAGCAAATCCCCCAGGATCAGAATTCGAATGCAGATGCCTTAGCCAAACTCGCGAGCGCAAAAGATGCTGACACTTTGAATATTGTGCCAGTAGAAAGATTGAGTGAGCCAAGCATACAAGCAAATGAAACCAGTATGGAAATCTGAATGGAAGATACATGGATGGCGCCTTACTTGGAGTATCTAACAAATGGTGTACTACCAGCAGATAGAAACAAGGCCAGAACTCTTCAAAGGCAGGCTACTAGGTATATACTGGTCGATGGTGTTATGTACCGAAGGGGATATTCCATGCCACTGCTCAGATGTATTACACCAGAGAAAGCTAAGGAGCTAATGAAGGAAGTACATGAAGGCTTTTGCAGTGATCACGCTGGGGGGCAAAGTTTGGCGAAAAAGATTCTAAAGCAGGGCTATTTCTGGTCGACTATGAACAAAGATTCAATGGAGTTTGTACGAAAGTGCGATAAGTGTCAGAGAATTTCCAAAATCCCACGTGCAGCTCCAAATGAATTAAAATAGATGTAGAGTCCTTGGCCTTTTGCAGTATGGGGTATAGATTTGATTGGGTCCCTGCCAACGGAAAAAGGTGGAGTGAAGTACGCAGTTGTAGCAGTCGACTACTTCACCAAATGGGCCAAAGCTGAACCACTCGCTACCATAACGACCAAGAAAGTTCATGACTTTGTCATCAAGAACATTGTTTGCCGATATGGTTTGCCTCAAAAGATTGTCTCAGACAATAGAACCCAATTTGACAGTGACTTATTCACAGACTTCTGCGAAAGGCACGGGATTATTAAAAGCTTTTCTTCAGTCGCGCATCCACAAGCAAACGGGCAGGTCGAAGCAGTGAATAAAATGCTTAAAGACACCCTGAAGAAAAGGCTTGAAGACACTAAAGGAGCATGGCCAGAACAGCTGCCTGAAGTCCTCTGGTCGTATAGAACTTCTCATCAAACAGTGACACGTCATACCCCGTTTTCCTTAGCATACGGATATGAAGCTATGTTACCTGTCGAATTAGATCCCCCCTCACATCGATGCATTACATACAACCAGAGCCAGAATAGCCAAATAATGATGGAGTCCCTAGACTCAATTGAAGAAATACGAGAAAGAGCCCAACTCCGAGTTGCTGCGTACCAGCAAAAGGTCGCTCGGTATTTTAACTCAAAGGTGAAAGAAAGAAAATTCAACGTCGGTGACCTAGTGCTACGACGAGTTTTCTTAAATACCCGCGACCCCACTGCTGGAGTCCTCGGACCAAACTGGGAAGGACCTTACCAAATTGAAGAAGTCCTTCATCCGGGCACCTACAAACTTGCATGCTTAAATGGAGATCTCGTTCCATGCTATTGGAATGGAGAACACCTGCGCAAGTATTATCAGTGAACAGTCCTTCTTAAAGGACTGGCTTGTATTAATTTTTACTTTTTACAAGTTTCGAAAAAGGGTAGCCACGTTGCATGGCTAATCGCTTATAAGTGTAAGATCTTTTTAAGATCACTCGTAAAGACATGATTAGTCCATTTTTAATACGAGATTATAAGGGACTGTGCGCAGCCAGTCATTCTTGCCAACCTTCGTAAATTTATTTTTACAAGTATTTGTTCATTACGTGTGTTGTTTTGCTGTATTATAAGTGTTATGTTTACTATCGAGCAGTAATGTTCGCACAGGTTGTGTTCAAGGCAAGTGACCAAGGACCTAAAGCTCCTCGATCACTTGGGGGCACATAAGGTACATTGATAGCAAAGCATACCAAAGGGTATGTAAACACATGAACAAAATGAGTGAAAGCATGCTACAGTACTTAGAGTATTTTTCAAAATTTATGTTTTGTTAAATCAAACCAAAGTACTATGCTAAGTTCGGTCATGCGAACATATATTATAATAAAAGAAACATTATAATATCAATAAAGCAATCTTTTACACCGCGAGCAGTATTGCTCGGATGTAATTGTTCTATTAAAAGTACAAAGCTTTTTCATCGCGAGCAGTATTGCTCGGATGCAATTGTTCAGTTATAAGTAAGAAAGCTGCCCTTGCAGCAATAAAAATAAATTATCTTTACAAACAGACCCGTGGGCCATAAAAACAAAAAAGAAATTTTTTTACTGAGTAGAAGGGTCTTGAGGATTAGGGGGAGTGCCTTGGTCGGCAGGAGGACCAGCTTCAGCATCACCAGTAGGAGCCTTAGCCTTAGCCTTCTCCTCTGCCTCCAACCAAGTGGCGCACTGCACCATCAAAGTTCTCTTCAACCGCTCGGAAAGATAGTTGAAGTTGGCCTCCCGGTTGTGCTTCCAGAAGTCATAAAAGCAGAGGAGGATGGCCTCCTTGTACTTCTTCAAGTTCATGGCCCCTTCCTCCTCAACCTCCTGCACTCGCCCCTCGAGTTCCTGCACCCGCTCTTCGAGCCTCTTCGCCTTATCCCTGCTGGCGATCAGATCGAGTTTGAACTGCTTACACTCTTGGGTAATAAGTACAGAACTTTCCCTCCATTTATGCCGCTCCTCGTTGGCTTTCTTCAAGGCCCCTTGGCTGTCCTGAAGCTCCTTGGTGAGAGTGGCTTGGTCCTCGCACAATTTTTCATTGAGCTTGGACAACTCCTTGTTCTCCTCGAGCAGCTTGTTGTTCTCATCCTCAAGTGCAAGCTTAGCCTGGGCAAGCCGAGAGTCGAAGTTCTGTCCCTGAGAAACCAACGCCCCAGCACGGCGCCAGCTAGCAGTTAAAGACAGCAGCCCCTGAAGACAAAATATGAGATAGAGTAAGGAAAATAAGTCAAACATAAATGATGAAGTAGCAGAAGATGACTTACGCTGACTATCTCATTCAACCCTCTGTTGATGATTTGGTTGACCTCCATTGAGGCAATTTCATTGATGGCGGCCTAACTGCGTCTGTGCTTCGAGATCTTATATATCCTCTCCCTGGCCGACCCGACCACGAGGCTGGACAGGGAGCCTTCGGGCAGGTTGTCCAAAGTCTCCTTGTCAACGACCCTAGAGGAGGGCTGTGGATTCACAGGTGTAGGCGTCGACTGTTTGGTGGGGGGCGGAGGTGTCATGTTCTCCTTGGAAGGGACGGCGGTTGGAGTCTTTCTGTTCGAGCCTTCTTCGAGGGGGTCTTCCTGCTTTCCCCTCGAGCCCTCTTGCTATCCTTCTTCGGGACAGAAGAGGCAGCGGCAGCCTCGTAATGAGCGAAGACGTCTCCAGAGTCCATACCTGCACAAAGGGAAACAAATCGAGTAGTGAGATTAAATGGTCATAGGGGGAATAGAGATAAAAGCAAAAGGATTACAAGTAAAGTACCCGGGCTACAACTACTGGTCGTAGCAATATTTACTGAACTACCTAGTTCCTGGAAGAAATCTGAGTTTAAAGAGGGAGCATTCCTAAAGTTTCCGTCCCCATCAAATAAATGAGAGGGAATTGGCAAATTATTTAAAAGCGAGATTATTGTACCATTTACATCCGACGAATCGTCAGAAAGTTTGGTAGGCTCGACAGACTTTTGTTTTCCCTTGCCCTTGGGGACTGAAGGTTTCTCCGCTCGGGGGGGGGGGGGGGGACGGCAGGTTCCCTGATCGCAACCCCAGTTGGCTGCCTCCGAGAGGCGCCTGAGGTTGCTGCTCGGGTTCCTGTTCGGGTTCCACGGCGGCTTAAACATCGCCCGCCGAGGGTTCGTTTGTCGTAGATTGGGAGCCCCAAAGGCCGAACAGCCTAAGGTTGGCCTCATTGACTAAGTTTTTTACACTGTTATCAGCATTTCGCATGCTGGCTAAGAGTGTTGCCCTTGAATCCATCCCTGGAGTAGGGGTTGGACGTAACCATGGGGCTAGAGCATGATAGATGTCAATACATTATGACAAAAAGACACTAAGTAAAGAAGCTACTCGCGTAAGAATTTTTACCTCCTCGGGTGAAAGCCAGGTTGTCCGCAGCAAGGTCAGGAGTGAGGAAGTATTCGTGGTGATGCTTCCCCACATTAGAGATATGGGTGGTGTCGGACAAAAAAGTGCGTCCGGATTCCTGATGGCATAAGTGAAAAAACCCCGTACCATCTTGGATGGGGTTGGACTTAAGGTCAAAAAGAAAATTGACCTCGTGGGGGGAAGGTACTGGCCATTTTTTGAGCTTATAAAGGATATAGAGTGCGGCCATCATTCTATATCCGTTCGGGGTGATTTGAAAGGGGGCTACTCCGAAGTAATTAGCCCCCCCCCGTGAAAAAACGAGTGAAAAGGCAGGGTGGCACCTGCCTCAATATGGAACCTCGACCAGGCGCTGTAAACCCCACCTGGCAGGTTGGCTCGCTGGTCGATAGATGGTTTGACTAAGGTCACACCCGTCAAATTGTATCTGTTTAGATAATTGGCTATCATCCGCAGTGTCACCGTACTTTGAGGGATGATATGCCATGCAACGACTGGCTGGTCAACATGGTGAGGGCGGACACACCTTTGGACATCGATCTCTGGAGCGAATTCGCCTCGACCATTGGTCAAGGGGGCATCAGCAGAAGGCTGGCCTGAGGAGTTAGGGTTATTCCTTTTTCGAGCTTTTGTTTTGGTTCGGGCCATTCTTTGATTGGGGACTGGAGGACGGTTTGAGCTAGGGAGAGAAAAGGGGATCTCTGGTATCAAAGTAGATGGGTTCTCTTCACCTTCAAGGAGTTGGGCCAAGAGGTCGTCTTCAATAGGTCTTTCTCCCCCCCCCCCCCCCCAAGGGTCTTGCATATGAACTGCAAACAGACAATGGCGTAGATAAGACACAGTCTGCGAAGTAGTGTGGAAGATTGGGATAACGTTGCTCGTGTCTAAACAACTAGTAGCATCCTACTCCTACGCTAAGTTCAGCATTAATGGTTTGAAAAACGGATCAAAGAGGAAAAAAACCGTTTTCTGAAAGAAAATTGTTTCGACTCCTAATGGGCAGGAAAATACCCAGTTTTTCACCTAGCTTAAAGATTGAATTTTTACGTCGATCTTACGCCCTAAGCCTATGATCCTTACTATCAAACTAAGTCCTAACCTATAGAAAGCATAAAGACGCCCTCTTACCAAGCTATGGAAGGTTTATTAAAAAAATATCCTCATAAAACCCTATTCAAGAACACAGAAATTACAGAACCAAGAAATGACATGCATGGTATAATGAAAAGCTAAAAAAAGACAGTGTTTACCTGGGCGAAGATGGAGATTCGGAAGAGAATGAAAAAGTTCGAGTCAGAGAGATCCTCGGCTAAGTGACTGACTGGTTTCGAAGCTCTGTACTCTGAAGGCAAGGTTCTTGAAGTTCTTGACAACGACGGTAAGAAAAAATTTCATAAAGAAGAAAAGGAACGTATTTATGGGGACCGAGGTATGTCCAAAAATTAGCAATCATTATTTTTAATTCTCGAAACGTGGGGAAGTGTATAAGCCGTCAATTAGTTTCTTGAAAACTGAAAGGGCTTGATTAGACATAATTATGTCACGGTTTTAAAAAACGCACGGGGATTCTGACAGACATCGTGGGGATATGAACGGTTGCTTCCTTAAAGTTTCTTTATTGCTAGTCGCACTAAACAAACTTGGGGGGCAAATGTTATCCAAAAAACAAGCATGGATTACATGGCAAACATTTAGTACACGTGGATAACATCTTGCAGAATTCGTGGCGACTATCGACCAGGAAGACATCTAGTGTCACGACGTTCGATCTCTTCATACGACCAGCTTGGTCGTACGAATGATATACGCGGAAAAGATCTTATGCAGTTATGATAGTATCCGAAATTATCTCCCATGATTTCCTGAGTATCCGATTATTTAGGAAATAATATCTGTAACAAATTAATGTAAATCCTCCTTGAGCCTATAAATATAGAAGGAGGGCTCAAGGGAAAAAGAACTTCTTCTTCTTTCTTGCTTTCGGATCACTAGAGATTAGAGTTATCCTATTTGATATATTGTATTGTTCTTCAGAGGTTGTTGAAACTCATTGAACCCTAGTTCTTTGATCACTCCTTTGAATCCTATATCAATAATAATTCAAGTGGACATAGGTTATTACCAGATTCTAGGGCCAAACCACTATAAACTCTTGTCTTCTTTATTATTTCGTCATCACATTCTTTCCAATGTGTTTGTCCACATCAAGCAAGTTTGACTCCGTGTCAGTTGGCCAAAATCAGGGTCAACATTCTTCAAGATTAAGGTTTAGGTATCGTTAAGTTTTGATTGTGTTTGAGTTTTAGATGTATTAGATTATGTTTTAATAATGTTATTATGTTTATGAAAGAGGGTTTTAAGCGGGATAAGCATATAATGGACTCAAGTATAGTTTCTATGCACCACACTCAAGGTAAGGAAAATTAGCTGGTTTAGTTTATGACCTAGTTTATGTTTTGTATGACCTAACATTTCAGGTACAATAAAGGGGTAAGTGTGGCTGGACCTAAGGTGTCCAATGATGTATGACAGACTTATGTCCAGTAGGCTCAGTTGTTAAACTTGTATGATGGACCTAAGTTGATGTCTGGTAGGCTCAGTTACCTAACTTGTATGAGAGACTTATCTTTGGGGCTTAATTACCACCCTTGTATAAGCACTTATATTTTTATTATATCTGTCTTGTTATTATGACTATGACCTATGACCTAGGATATATTTTGATCTTGCAAGATTAGTATAAATTAGAGTTGTTATGAACTCTTGTATGAGCTGATGGTATGATTGTTGTGACTATGTGATTATATGATTTATTTTGTATGAAGTGTTTATTGTTGGGGTTTTATGCCCTAATTAAAACTCAATTTCTTTGTAATCTCATTTATTTTCAATAAAAGAATAGAAATCATTTTTTGACTAGGTCAATCACTATGCTCACAAGTTTTATTTTCATGATTATTTGTTTAATAAAAACTTCTATTTAATCCCGAGCATATAGCTAATCGTATATATAGTGAAGTAATCACAGTGGAATATAAATATGATTATATGTTGAAAATAAGTTAGTCATAAGATTAGTTAGTGCATAGGATTGACACTGATTTGCCAATCTACGATATGATCTACGTAAATATTACAGTGTTAAGTTCTTTCTAGAACATTAAAAAAGTAGATAAGATCGGATGTATTTGTAACATCGAACAGGATCGATATTGACAGAAGATAAGATAAGTAAACATACTGTTAATATTTATTCTAGTCATATCATATAGTTGACCATAGGTCAATTCAATCTCAATTCTGAGTGGTTTGTATTCTCACTGATTGTATTATTTGAGTTCTTTGACTTGTTCGTTACCAGCTTACCCTACGGACTAGCCCATACTTACATCTTGGGAACTCGGTAGTATAATTGAGTGGGAGTGTTAATCATAGATATGAACATCTATAGCTTCTGATGAAGAAGTGAAACGATGGTTTCCTTTTAGTTTGGTTCAATGTGTTAAATGATAGAGATCTCATTTCAGTAATTGAATTAGTTATGAATTGTTATGTATTTTCCTTGCTATGCTTAGACGCTCATTCATTTCTTTTATTTTTGCAGAATAAGTTAAGTTAAACTTAGATGACTGGTGGCCAGTGGATTCCCAATAACAAGACTTGTGTGAATATGTAGGGGCCATATAGCCACATTTTATTTTCTTGGGAAATTATGAACTTTATGATTTAATGTTGCCTAGTTTTAATTTTATTTTATTGAAAATATTATTATTTATTTTTCCTAAACCTGAGTTATATCTATTTTAAATTATCAATAAAGAAGGCAACACTTTTTATGAGTTATTACGTTCATTTTCAACATCTTTATTTTCTACAATTATATCTAGAATTTAGGGTGTTACAAGTGATATCAGAGCTCACGGTTATACTGGTCAAGAACGTTCTCACATATTCATACAAGTCAGAAAAAGGGGTCATCTCGTTACCAAGTAAGTACCCTGTTTTGTTTATATTATTTATAACCCTAGTAATTGTAGTTTATTTTGATTTCAGAGTTTTGTTTTCTTCAGAATCTAGAACAATGAATCATAATGTGATTAGAGCCATATCTGATATAGAAGAATAAAGATATTTTTTTTTCTAAAATAAGACATTTTAGTATAATTTCCTTTAGTTTTTATGGATATTTATTTGTTTGAAATAAAGTTTTTATTTTTATATTAATTTCAAAAAAATTTATTGTTTTTTTTATATTGTGGATTTTTATGGATTTCAGAAATATTAAAATTGTTTTAAAATTTATTTTTGATTCAATTGAAAGTGTAAGGTTTAAACTCATCTCTTATGGGTTAGCCCATTTGTGAAGGCCCATTTGATTTGCATTATTAGATTGGATATAATTAAAATGAATAATAATTAATAAGGCAAGGGTTGAAATTCCTGTTTTTTGGGTCCAAGTGGAAGTTAGGGGGTCTTAGTAATGGGTACGATATACTTAACCTAGTTCTCCTCCATGGAAGATTCAATTGTTAAGGCCCATTTACCCAAGTTTGACTTAATTGAAATAAGATAGTTTTAATAGATAAATGGACCTAATAGACAATAGTACAATAGGCTAGGTTATACATTTTTTTATGATTGTTAATTTGTCTTAGTTTTTACAATTTTCTATTTTGGGGGAGAAAGAAAAGAAAATGGAGAAGAAACTAAGGAAACCGAGAAGACTGAATGAGCGAGAAATAAAATAGGAAAGAGAACAAGGAAGAAGCTGAAGAATTGCTTCGTTCAGTAGAATCCATATTGGAACATATGCGTTTAGGAAACGAGGACCAAATCTCATTCGCCTCTAGCTTACTCAAGAAAGACGCCCGCATCTGGTGGGATATAGTGAATCAAACCCGAAATGTAAACATTATGACATGGGATGGGTTTGTCTAGGTGTTCAACAAAAGGTATTACAATCCTGCGATTCTAGCCACAAGGGTGGACAAATTCATGGTGCTTAGTCAAGGGAATTCGACTGTGACGAAATACACCAGAAAATTCAACCGACTGGCCAAGTTTGCAGCGTACATGGTACCCACTGAGAAAATTCAAAGGTTCATAAAAGGATTGAAGCCAATAATAGCACGAGACGTAAAGCTGGTTCCAGGAATAGCCACATACGTGAAAACGTTGGAAATAGCTTAGGAAGCCGAGCAGAGGAAGGATAAAATCTCGAAAGAAGGAGCGGCCAGGAAAGACGCCAAGAAAAGTAATTACGAACAAAATGAACACAAAAATAAACAAGATGGTGGTCATAACCAAAAGGCGGGCAAGAAAAGGAAAACTACGTCGGAAGGCAATGGGAAGAAGAAGCCTTACGTAGAATATCCTTAATGCCCAATCTGTAGAGAAAACATTAAGGGAAATGTCGATATAAGAATAGAGGTTGCATCAATTATGGAGACGAAGGTCATCTCAAGAAAGACTGCCCAAAATTGAGAGACCAAAAGAAGGATGAAAAGCTAATACCAGCCAGAGTTTTCACTCTTACATAAGGTGAGGCAAAAACTAGCAATACAGTAGTATCGGGTCAGATCACAATCTCTGGCAAGCAATTCAATGTTTTATTTGATTCAAGAGAGACACATTCCTTTGTCCTTATGAATATGATTGATAGCTTAGATAAGCCATGTGAACTCTTAGAGATAAGTTTGTCAAGGAATGACCCTCGGGGGAAAAATGATATCTAGTAGAGGGGTGTGTAGCATTGTAGTTAGAATCGAAGGAAGAGAATTACCAGTAGATTTGATCAAGTTGGACCTTAAGGACTATGATATAAGGAATGGATTGTATAGCAAAATATGGGGTAACAATTGACTATAAGGCGTAAGATGGTCAATTTTCAAACAGAAGATGGCAATCAGTTCACTTACAGAGGAGTAATTTATAGAACTCATATACGATAGTCTCAGCTCTCAAAGCTCAATGTTTAATCGGTAGTGGTTGCTAGGCGTTTCTAGCCATCATAGTAGACAAGTCACGAGAGACGCAACTCAAACCAAAGAATGTACACATAGTATGCGAATTTCCTGAGGTATTTCCAGAATATCTACTTGGATTACCTCCGAGTAGGGAGATCTTGTTTCAAATAGAGTTGGCATCGGAAACAACACCAATATCAAAACCTTGATATAGGATGGCGCCGACGGAGCTTAAGGAATTAAAGATACAACTGCAAGAGCTTTTAGACAAGGGTTTCATTAGACCAAGCTTTTCGCCTTGGGGTGCACCAGTGCTTTTGTCAAGAAGAATGGCGGGATTATGAGGATGTGCATAGATTATCGAGAGCTAAACAAAGTGACGATCAAGAATAAGTATCCTTGCCATGAATAGATGATCTTTTTGATCAATTACAAGGATCCACGGTGTTCTCAAAGATAGATCCACGATCAGGATATTACCAACTAAGAGAATGAAAGGATGATATCCCAAAAATGACTTTTAGGGCTCGATATGGATATTATGAGTTCTTAGTAATGTCATTTGGATTGACAAATGCACCAGCCGCGTTCATGGACCTTATGAACCGATTATTTAAGGATTATTTGGATAAGTTCATGGTGGTATTCATTGACGACATACTAATCTACTCAAAGAAAGAAGCCGAAAATGAAGGGCACATGTGACTGACGTTAGAAAGGCTCAAGAAACACTAATTATACGCCAAGTTTAAGAAATGCGAAGTCTGGCTAGAGAAGGTGGAAATTTTAGGACACACTGTATCAAAAAATGGTGTAGAAGTAAACCCAACCAAGATAGAAGTTGTTAAAGACTGGCCCAAGCCCAAGAGCACCACTGAAGTGTGGAGTTTTTTGGGCTTAGCAGGATACTACAGACGATTTGTTGAAGGGTTCTCCAAAATAGCTATGCCCTTAATAAATTTGACAAGGAATCAAAAGAAATTTGTATGGATGGAGAAGTGCGAAGAAAGCTTACAAACACTAAAGGACAAGCTTATAACAGCCCCAATTCTATGCATCCCAAATGACAAGGGCAAGTATGTAGTATATTGCGACGCATCAAAACACATCATCTAAACAAGGACTTGGATGTGTTTTGATGCAAGACAGAAAGGTGGTCGCATACACCTCGAGACAACTAAAGGAGTACGAAGAAAGGTACCCAACCCATGACTTGGAGTTGGCAGAAGTGTTCTTTGCTTTAAAGATTTGGAGGCATTATCTGTATAGAGAGAAGTGCGAGATCTATACAGACCACAAGAGTTTAAAGTACTTCTTTACGCAAAAGGAGCTCAACATGAGGCAACAAAGGTGGCTAGAGATAGTTAAGGACTACGAGTGTGAGACTATGTATCATCTGGGAAAGGCTAATGTTGTGGAAGACGCGCTTAGTAGAAAAAATGTATGGTAGCATATCGATGCTTAAGGGGATTGCACAACCTTTACAAGATGATATTAAGAAATACGAAATCAAGCTGATAACGGGAAAATTAGCTGATCTCACAATCAAGTAAACACTTATGGAGGAAATTAAGGAGAAACAATAAGAGAATGAGTTTCTTCTTAAGAAAAAGGTAGCACTACAAAGCTCAGAGAATGTGGATTTTTCGATAACAAAGGAAGGTATGTTATGGTATAGAAACCGAGTGTGTGTGCCGAATTAGGATGTATTAAGAGAAAGTATCATGCGAGAAGCACACACCACTCCGTATTCACTTCATCTGGGATTGACCAATATGTTCAACGATGTCAAGACAATGTACTAGTGGCCTGGAATGAAGAAAGACATAGTAGATTTTGTAGCAAAATGTCTTACATGCCAACAAGTTAAGGCCGAACATGAGAGACCTGCTAGAACATTACAACCGTTAGAGATTCCCGAATGGAAATGGGAAGATATAGCGATGGACTTTGTGATGAGATTACCAAGGACCACCAAGCAACATGACTCTGTTTGGGTGATAGTAGAAAGTCTCACAAAATCTACTCACTTCTAGCCAGTAATAACAGTTTACAGCACTGAGCAGTATACAGAGCTTTATGTGGTGGAGATAGTAAGATTACATGGAGTCCCAAAGACGATAGTCTCTGATACAGGATCAATTTTTACCTCGAAGTGCTAGGAAAGCCTATAGCATTCCAAGGGCACTAATTTAAAGCTAAGTATGATATTTCACCCTCAGACAAATGGTTAGTCATAACGTACCATACAAATTTTGGAAGACATGTTGAGAGCTTGTACTTTAGACTTTCAAAGGTCTTGGAGTAAATATTTACTGCTTATGGAATTCACTTACAACAACATTTATCAGACCACGATAGGAATGACACCATTTGAAATGTTGTATGGGCGTAAGTGTAGAACTTCACTTCATTGGGACGAGGTAGGTAAAAAGCAACAATTGGGTCCAGACACAGTTTGAGAGGCAATAAAAGCGGTAGGAAAGATTAGGCAGAGATTGATCACAACTCAGAGTTGTCAGAAAAGCTATGCAAAGTCTAAGAGGCGAGACATAGAGTTTGCAATAGGTGACCATGTTTTTCTCAAAGTATCTCTAATGAAGGGGATTATGCATTTCGGAAAGAAAGGAAAGTTAAGCCTGAGGTTTATAGGTCCTTTTGAGATGTTGGAAAAAGTAGGGCAAGTAGCATATCGGTTGGCTTTACAACCATCATTAGCTACAATGCATAATACTATCCATATATCTATGTTGAGAAAGTATGTATCAGATCCATCCCATGTTCTCGATTATGAGGCTCCATATATCTATGATGACCAGTATGCGTTCTAGAGTGGGGAACTAAGGAGTTAAGGTCCAAAAGTATCCCTATAGTTAAAATCTTGTGGAGTAATAGCACTGAAAGAGAGGCAACGTGGGAATGGGAGGAAGATATGTAGGAACGGTATCCCGAGGTTTTTAGTAAGTCAAATTTCGAGGACAAAATTTCTTTAAGGAGGGAAGAATTGTAGTAACCGAGGTTACCTTTCTCTTAGACCACTTTATTTATGTGATTATAGGTTGTCTTTATTTTATAGAATAGATTTAACTTGAGTTGTGGTGATAGAATAATGTTTAATTTTTGAAATACTTAGTGGTTATGATTAGTATAATATAGTATAGTTTTGTGATATTAGTAGCCTTGTTTGTGGAAAATGGGTAATTGCGTAAGAATAAATTAATTATGGTATTATTAAGAATTGTTATGGATCGAGTCTATATAAAGCCCTAAAGCCCAATAAGATTTTGGTCTTAGTAAATTCAAAATCAGCCTAGAGAATTACAGTTTGTTATTTTATTGTTGTTTAGGATATATGTGGATAGGGTTGTTATTTAGATAATTAAATAGAGTTTTTGTAACTTTAGGGTACAGTAATTCAGACCTATTTTTGACCTAGTTATGTTATGATTTTGAAAAAATAGTATTTCTAAAAAGTTGTAGACAATTGAATTAGCTTTCCAACAGTATAGATATTGTCTAAATCGAACTTTTACAGCTTTAGATATGTTGATTTTACTACAGATGAGTCCAAAGTTACGAGATTTAGATAGTTAGAGGTTGAGATATATTTCCTATGTAGTTTGATGTTAGATTATTCCACAATTATTTAATAAAAATATTAATAAGATAATGTAGATATATTTTCTATAGAAGTTAGGATTCTATTTTTTTTTAAATTTAAATTTTGATTATAGTTAATATGAAATTATGATTTTTGAGAGCCTATTCCTTCTCATTTTTATCATTCGGTCTTGCTCTTCTTGAGACCCTCACGCACACACTCTCTCTTTCCCTATTTTTGTCATGCACCACCATCACAACACAAACCCTAAGGTCGAAATCATCATCACCATCACTTCTTCATATCTTTGAAATCCTAGTACCCAAAGAGGCCACATGACCAAGACTATCTTTCTTATTCTCAAAACACTAAAAGCAAGCATTTAAGGATCTAGGGTTTTTCTTCAAGACCAAGGTTGAGGTATAATTATGTTTTGATTGTGTTTGAGTTTTAGATATTTTAGTTTATGTTTTAACAATGGTATTATGTTTATGAAATAGGGTTTTAAGCGGGATTAGCATATAATGGACTCAAGTATAGTTTCTGTGCACCACACTCAGGTAATTAAAATTAGGTAGTTTAGTTTATGACCTAGTTTATGTTTTGTATGACCTAACATTTTAGGTACAATAAAGGGGTAAGTGTGGCTGGACCTAAGGTGTCCAATGATGTATGACAAACTTATGTCTGATAGGCTTAGTTGCCAAACTTGTATGACAGACCTAAGTTTATGTCCAGTAGGCTTGGTTGCCAAACTTGTATGACGAACTTATGTCCGGGGCTTAATCACCACCCTCGTATAAGCACTTATATTTTTATTATATCTGTCTTGTTATAATGACTATGACCTATGACCTATGATATATTTTGATCATGCATGATTAGTATAAATTAGTGTTGTTATGTACTCTTGTATGAATTGATGGTATGATTGTTGTGACTATGTGATTATATGATTTGTTATTTATGATGTGTTTATTACTAATGTTATGAAGGCAGGATATAATTAATGATTTAGATCTATGTTTGATTTTTAGTATGACGGTGATATTAGCTAGATTATGACCTTGGTTTATGTTATGAATATAGTATTGCATGCAAAATTATTCGTTGTGAGTTAATGATTGATTTCTGTATGAATTGTTGTGTATTTTCCTTACTGGGCTTAGAAGCTCATTCCATTCTTTTATTTTTGCTGAATAAGTTAACCTTACATGACCGGTGGCGAGTAAATTCCCAACAACAAGACTGGCGTGAATATGTAGGGGCCATATAGCCGCGTGTTATTTTCTTGAGAAATTATGAACTTTATGATTTAATGTTGCCTAGTTTTAATTTTATTTTACTGAAAAGATTATTATTTATTTTTCCTAAACCCGGGTTATATTTATTTTACATTATCAATAAAGAAGGCAACACTTTTTACGATTTATTACGTTAATTTTTAACATATTTATTTTCTACAATTATAGCTAAAATTTAAGGTTTTACAATAATTGCATCTTGAATAATTGCATCTTGACCAAACCAACGGTACTTTATATTTAAAAAAGAAAATGAAGAGTTATTTTAAGTTTTAAATTATAAAGATAAGATTGTCTTATAAGCTATTTGAATTTAACTTCACCAACCCTAAGGCGTCACTTTATTTGTTGGGTAGTTTTATCATGGAAAAGTAAATGTTAATTTATGTGTCTTAATTGTTGCATTCATGCATCATGTTTACTTTCCAAAACATTGATAGTTTTTCAAATGATAATGTTATTGTATTTTATTTCAGTTAAAATATCTCAAACAATTGCAATGTAGTGGTTTAACTTAATGATGAAAATATAGTTGTTGACCTGTGAAATTGGCCAACGGTCGTATGTACAATATACGATATCTTTTGAACGGAATGGATCTAATATATGACAAAGTACAAATATCTAAACAAAATCACACAGGAATCTATAGTGGTTCAGCCCTATTCTACTGAACAATAATAACTTAATCCACTTAGTTTTTAGTATTGAATCGCCCGATAGACAATTACAAAGATCAACTCAGAGTTCACTCCTCACAAGTTCATCCAAAAGATCGATCTAAAAAGTCTAGAAAAAGATTCCTCTTAAACGAAGCCCTGGGTCCTTTATTTATAGTACCCAGGGGCTGTTACATGATCAGTAAGAGTGGGATCATGGTTTGGTACATGATCATTGGGAGTGGAGATACATGTCCACCTTCCCATGATTATGAGAACGTGGGTCAACCCCGTTGTCTTCTCTAGATCGTGGTCGATAATGCACTATTGAGACCTTCGAGAAAACGCTAAGTCTTAATTAGTCTATGAGACTTAGGTGCTAGGCTAGACAACCCTTTAACGCTTAGGTGCTAAGTTTTAATGTGTTCAATATTACGCTAAACTTGATATGGCTCGAGAAACATATCATAGCAGTACTTTAACAGCAAAGTCCATCGGGACATTATATTGTACTTTTATCAACTATCGATAATTTTCTCAACACGAATTTTTCAAGGATAATTGTAATTCTTAAAAATAATTAGATTTTTCAAGGAAAATAAATTTCCTAAAAATCTAGTATATTTTTCAAGAAAATTTGAAGTCCTAAAAATATAATATATTTTTCAAGGAGTTTTGAAGTCCTAAAAATTTAATATATTTTTCAAGGATATTAATTCCTAAAAATACAAAATATTTTGCAAGGAATTTGAATTCCTAAAATTACCATATATTTTTTATAAGAATTTGAATTTTTAACAATACCATATATTTTTCAAGGATTTTGAATTCCTAAAAATATATGGTTAGCCTGAGAGGCTATCAGTAGGGTATTCACTTCTCAGTTCTCTGCTCTGTGCGCCTAAGCTGTAGGGTTCTCCAAGCGTGATTTCTTCAATTCTACATCAAACTCAAATCTTCACTTGGGTAAGTATTTTCCCCTAATATTTACATCATTTAATTTAAATGTGAATAGATTTTGATGAAATACTTTGAATCTTAGAGGAATCTGTCCGAATCTCCTAAGTTTGTTTTATTTATATCCAAAATAATTGACTTGTTTGAATCAAGTTTATGATTTCCCTAGCCTAGACGATTTCCAGGGTTCCAAACCCTAGCATAGGCGACTTCAAGCTTGTAAAACCCTAGGCCGACCACCTTCATGCCCTTGGCGGTTTCCACGTTTGTAAAACTCTAACCTAGGCCGACCACTCTTTAAGATTCACTAGCCTGGTGATTTTCAGGCTTGTAAAACGCTAGGCCGACCACCTTTATGTTCTCTTGGCTTGGTGATTTCTAGGCTTATAAACATTAGAGTTGGGAGATTTTTCAGGGTTTCAAATCCAGGCATAGGCAATTTACAGGGATGTAAATTCCATCATGGGCCTACCACCTCTAGGACTACCCTTGCATTTCCCTTTCCTTATGCGACTTCCAGGCTTACATACCCCATTATGGGCCGAGCACCTTAGGGTTTCAATCATCGGCTGACCACCACACTCCCTAGGTGATTTCTAGGGAACCAGGGTCTAGGGTGGTCGGCCCAAGCATAGGCCAACCACTTGGGTCCCTAAAAAAAATTCTCCTTCTTTATTGATCTCATTGGGGTCTTCCTTCTACTTTATAATTTATTGGAGACTTGAACCTTAGTCCTAGGGTGGTCGGCCTAAGGTGGTAGGCCGACCACCTATGCCCTTTCTTTCACGTTTTGTAAGCTTAGGGCCTAGTTTAACCATTCTTTGTGACCTACATTGATTTTTCCAAGTCTAGGGGAGTCCTATGGTGGTCGACCTGAGCTTAGTCTCACTGGGCCAACCCCCTATATATATTTCCCCCTGATTTGTTCATTTTTTCTCCTTAGTTAATGGATATGCCCCCAGCTATGTGCTTCATTATGTTTACTTACTAACTTTACTCTTTATTTTTCCTTTGTTGCAGATGTCCAGCTCCTCTTTGTTAGATAAGTTTGTAAGCGAGCATACTCCCCAGGAGTTCTTGGAAAGGGTGAAAAGGATTTTCCCTTGCTCCGCTTTATATTTGTTAAGTGAGGAAGACTACTTGAAAAGGTATATGTAATGCCCCGAATTTCCTAATAGGGTTTAGGACCTTGATTAGGAGGCCGGGAGGGCCATAATTGATTTATCATGGCATTAAATGATCATATGCTTGTGAATGTGAATTATATTATTATATGATGATAAATGCATGCATATGGGTGTATTTATAATGATAAAGGCATTTTGGTAATTTGGCTTGTTGAGGGCATATTTGTAAATTGGGTGCATGTTGTAATTTGTGAATGAGATTTTATTATTATGGAGATATATTCGAGTTATTCGGCATGAGATGATCATAGATTATGAGTTAGCGGTTTTGTCATAACAGGGTAGTTTGGGGTAATAGAAATGTTTATTTGATGATAAATTGGGAGTATTTGAGATCATGATGGAATTCTGGAAGTTTTGACTATAATGTCCCCGGGGGTGTTTTCAGGACCCCAAGCCTTAGGTTTTATTTGAGGTTACTTAAGCTTGAAGTAGCTTGTCAGATAAGAACGTACATTAGAAAATCTCTCTCTCCCTTACCGATAGCCTATTTTACCATTCGAAGCTTTCTTAATGGAATTTCGAGTTCTAGGAGCCGGAATCAAGCGAGGGTCGAGGAATAGAGATCCTAGGAAAGATTAAAAACATTCTTAATCAAAGGATTTGATGGAAAACAACCCAATAAAAGGTAATCTAAGTTTGAAGTTTTGAGTTTCTAAAGTTTTTAAGCTTAGAATTGGACTTTGTGAATTGTTGAGTTTTTGGTTGGTTTGAACCTTGGGTTTTGAGGGTTTTGGAACTTTGGGAAGCTTGAGAACTTTGATTTGATGATTGGGGAATGTTTAGGTATGATTTTGGAGGCTTTGGAGTGTTAAAAACACGTTTGGGGGCCACAGCCCTGTTCTTGGGGTGCCGTGGCCCTGCTTTGAAGAAGGAGGTGGGAGTGTTGTACCTGCTGGGCGCCGCGGCCCTTGGCTCAGAAAATTCTGGGGGCCGTGGCCCAAGGTGCTAGGGCCGCAGCCCTTGCCCTATTTTCACCTCGTTTGCTCGTTTTGACCCCGGGAACTTAGCTACAAGCCTCGGGAGTGTTCCTACTACTTGGATTAGTTTGGGTTATGTCCCGGAGGCTAGATTTTGGTTTGGTAACCTATGTTGATCATTTTATTGATGGTATCCCATATTTGGTTATGACTAGGTGACCGCTAAGGGGCTTAAAGGTTGATCGTTCTCAAGGGTCGTTCTTATATTGGTTCTAGCTCGAATCTGAGGTAAGAAAACTGCACCCTGTGTATATGTGACATGCATGGCTATTATTGGTGCATGTTGGATTGTTGAATATAATGCATATGATGCACAAGAAACATGTGAATAGGACATGCTTTACACATTGAGTATGATGTTGTTTAGAGCTTGAGCCTCTGTGTTCGTGCATAGTCCTAATTGTACTAGTACTTGTTAGGTAAGCATGCTGAATACCTTGTTATGGATATTGGATATGTGATACATGTTTGGTGGCATGGCTTACTTGTGTGTGGCACTGACTTATTAGTCAGAATCAGCAATGGTGTTAGATCCATCTGTGAGACTGTGATTTATTAGTCAAGTTCACAATGAGTTGAACACTGGTCCTGTTTTACTGACCTAAGAGTCAGAAATGGCATAGCGTTGTGAACGCCGAGCCAAATGAAGATTAGATCTAATTGATATCAGCATTGAATGACTCATATGGGGTATTAATGCTGGACCGACCGGAAGGTCAATGAAAATTATAAGCGCTTGGCTAGTCTGAGACTAGTTATTCAGAGCCATGGCATATGGCCCCGGTGACTATTTGTCACATGGTTAGGGAACGCTATTCCATAGTTATGACTCTGGAGTCTGGAGGAAGGTTATGTTGGTGACTAATCACCATGCACCTATCCTGCTAAATCTAGTGAGATGCTCACTTATTTGTTAAGCCCTGGTGATCCTATCATCACATGGCTAAAGGGTGCTGTCCCCATATTTGTGACTTTTGTGATAGTCACCTATTTGTTTGGACTGTTGGTCCTGAATAAGTAATACAATCAATGTTGATATTATATCATGCTATATTGTGTTTTCTTGCTGGGCTTCGGCTCACGGGTGCTATGTGGTGCAGGTAAAGGCAAAAGAAAGCTAGACCATCCTTGAGTTGGAGAGCTTAGGTAATGAGGTGTACATATGCAGCTGCTCGTCCACCACGGCCGAGGTTGAGAAGGAACTAGGGTTAAACCCTGTTTTGCCGCATAGAACGACCTATTGTAAATATTTTCTTGTAATAGACTCTGAAATTATAATTTTGGGATCCCAACATATATATTAAACGTTCTAATGAAACGTTACATCTTAACCAAAATTTTTAATCCCTGAACCGCTAATCATACTTAGTACACGATTTTGGCCAAATGACTCGATTAGCGAGTTTACCACTATTTACAAGGCACACCGTAACGGTCCCTGGAGTTTAGGGCGTTACAGTATAGCCCAATGGCGAGAGTAAAATAGACAACTCAGCAACCCTTCGAAGATAATCCTCAGATTGCCAGGCTCATCACCCAGGGCTCTTCACAGATCTCTTCTCAGAATAGTACTCCTCATGGCTCTCAGGGCACATCTCAGTGAAGTCACTCTTCTCAACGGAGTCTGTCTGGTCAGCGGGACTCCTTGCAACGCCCTTTGCATAAGGATACCATTCGGGTTCACCATCACTCGTCTTCTTAGCGAGAACATACCGAGGGATCTCCTCTCCATGCTACTCATCCTCAGCATTCTATTCACAGGTTTTGGCATGAGGTGGTTCACCCTCCTTCCAAGAGCAAGACAATCTTGCCAGCTGCGCAGCAGAAGAAGAGATGACAAAAAGAGTTAAATTCATAAGATTCTAGGGCCACCTTTGCTAGTGAGATCATATGGACACTGGTTGAGAAGCCTCGCCCTGCTGATTATGAGGTTGTGTGGTCCAAAAATCTGAAGCTAAGAAAGAAAAGCTAATTGATGACATGGATCAACTGCTGAAGGATGCTCTTGTCAAGAAAGAGCAAGAGGTCAAGGCTTCCTAGGACAAGGCTCGAGAGGAGTATTCAGAGACAAATTTCTCTTGCTTCTACTTGATCTGGAAGTCCAACAAAGATCTGAACTTGGATTTCCTTCATGAGAAGACGCGAACGAAGGAGCTTAGGAAGTGTCTGGCTCGCGAGGCTGCCGAGGCTCAGGGTGGTCTTTCAAATGATACTCCTTGCCCTAGTTAGTCTTATTTCTTGTCTTTTATTCTTTGTCTTTCCTTTTGTGCCATTGGTGGGGCACCTTGTACTTGACAGTTTTTACATATGACATTTTATGCCTTTATGATTTTTTTTTGTTATGAGTACTCAGGGTATTAATTGAAATTTTTTATTTCCAATGCTTACTAAGTATATCAACTCACAACCCTCATTAGCTTAGGTATCAGTATACTCTTAACACATGTATTTCACGTGCCATACTAACCTAACTCTTTTATGTTTTTCATGCTAACAACAATGGTAATGTGAGTAGTATGATACTTCACCAAGTACCAACGAACAAAACAGGTCATGTCGACCACCCCATGGGTGATAGGTCGACCACCCCATGGGTGATAGGCCGACCACCCTAAAAGGGACATGGCTAGGAGTCTCGTCACCAATGCCTTTTTTGTTTTTTTTTTTTGCTCTTTCGTAACATATGTTAAAAAAATGTCCTAGAAAAATTTGAGCTTGCTTAGTACTTAAGGTCACATTCTCATTGCTTGTGTATACCCCGATTGGTATGTACTATATGCCCCCAAGTGATCATGGGTTTAAAAGCCTTGGTCACTTGCTACTTAACCATGCCTTGCATCGAGCATTTAGACACATAGTACTGTCCTTTTCACCCAAGGATGCAAGCAACAAATGCTTGTCCCTCATTGGTAGTCGGGTGATGGTTTCATACTCAGTAGTCATGATACCTATACACAGATGCAGATTGTGTAGCAAGTTTCGATCATGACCTACATATTCTCTCATGTACTCGTTATAATGATTGTAGACAAAAGTGTCTAAGTTGGACCAACAGGGTCTAGATGGGCTAATCGAGCTTGTAACGAGTCTTAGATCAAATTATTGATCAGTCCCTCAAGGACCAGATTCGATTATGATCCGATGATGGTGACTGGTCTCCAGACCAGTGTCTTTTTTGATCGTATGGGTCGATAGGTTCCTCAAGAACCAGGATTGAACGTGATCAAATAATGGCGACTGGTCTCGGACCATTCTCTTTTGTTGATCGTATAGGTCGATAGGTTCCTCAAGAACCAAGATTGAACATGATCAAATAAATTGGCTACAAGGTCTTCAGACCAGTCTTTTGTTTGGATCGTATGGGTCGATAGGCTCCCCAAGAACCAAGATCGAACATGATCCATAATTTGACGACAAGGTCCTGGGACCCGTCTCTCTTGTTGATCGTGTGGGTTGATAGGTTCCTCAAGAACTAGGATCGAACATGATCAAATAGTTTGGTGACAAGGTCCTAGGATCTATCTCTCTTGTTGATCGTGTGGGTCAATAGGTTCCTCAAGAACCAAGATCGAACATGACCAAATAGTTTGGCGACGAGGTCCTACAACCTGTCTCTTTTTTGGATCGTATGGGTTGATAGGCTCCTCAAGAACCGAGATCAAACATGATCCATTAATTTGGCGACAAGGTCCTAGGATTTGTCTCTCTTTTGGATCGTATGGGTCGATAGGTCCCTCAAGAACCAGAATCGAACATGATCCGATGATTTGACGACAAGGTCTTCAGACCTGTCTCTCTTTTGGATCGTATGGGTCGATAGGCTCCTCAAGAACAAAGATTGAACATGATCCATTAATTTGGCGACAAGATCCTAGAACATGTCTCTTGTTGAACATAATTTAAAGAATTAAGTGAAACTTAAGAAATTAAATTCATTCATTCATTGAAGCACAGTGGATATTACATAGATAATTGGAAAATAATACATTTGCCTCCTCGGCTACCCTTCTTTTCACCAAGTATTCAACGGGAATGACATTCAGGGTGTCTGCATCTTTGGCACTAGCAAGCTTGGCTAAGGCATCAGCATTGGCATTCTGCGTCCTTGGGAATTGTATAATTGAATATATCTTGAACTGTGTCAACAAGTCCTACTCCTTGTTTAGGTGCTGCACCATTCTAAGTCCCTTGGCTTGATACTCCCCCATTACTTGGTACACCATTAGCTAGGAATCGCTAAATATCTCCAGGGACTGTGCATGCAAATCCCGAGATAAGCGTAATCCTGCTAATAATGCCTCACACTCAACCTCGTTGTTTGAAGCGTTGAATCCAAATCTGAGAGCGCAGTAGATTCGATGATTCTCCAGAGTGATCAGTATGACTCCTGCGCCTGAGTTATGTTCATTGGATGCTCCATCAACATATAGCTTCCATACAGGAGTATCTTCTTCCTGCTCGATATCTCCATTCTCCAATTGGTAGGAAGGGTCTTCAAGGTTGGCGTCTTCGACTTTGAAGTCTGCCAATGCTTCTCCTTTTATCGCCGTCCTCGAATGATAAGTGATATCGAACTGTCCTAGTGCCACTGCCCACTTGAGTAATCATCCTGAGGCCTCTATTTTCTGAAGAACTTGTCGTAGCAGTTGATCGGTCAGGACTCGGATTGAGTGAGCTTGGAAGTATGGACGCAACTTTCGAGAGGCGATTTTTAAACAATAGGCTAGCTTTTCAAGAGGGGGATACCTAGACTCCACACAAACTAGCCTTTCACTGTTATAGTACACAGGGTGTTGTACCCTGTTATCTTCTTTTACCAAAGCATCACTGATTTCATGCTCTGTGATTGCCAAATAGATGAATAGTACTTCACCGTATATTGGCTTTCCTAGGATGGGAGGTTGAGCGAGATGCTCGTTCAAGGTTTGGAAAGTGTTATCCCCGTTTCCTTCCGGGTCCATGCTTCAAGCCCGCGGGCCGCCCGAATTAGGTTGGGCCCAGACCGGGCCTGTTTGGCAAAGAGTAAAATAGACATTGGTAGCCCAAGTCTAGATGAGGCCCAAAGGGCATCCTGGGAGCGTTGTCCGGGACGGTCATACGGGAGATGGTATGGGCATGGCTTTCGGTAATGGCATTCGGAATCGCAGTGGATGATCCCGGAGCCTGGTAAACGGTCCAGGATCCTGATGGAATAATCCAAGCATCTAGTAAACGTTCCATGCTCCTGGTAAACGGTCCAGGCTCCTGGTAAATGATCAAGGCCCTTGGTAAATGATACGGGACCTTGACGAACGAAGGGGGACGTGGGTAAACGAACCCGGGTTGGTTGTCCGAGGTTGGCAAGGTAAAGTGTCCGTGACCCTGACTTCGTCCCATGAAGCGCACCTACAGAAAAGGCTACCTTAGGATTTTACACAGTTGGTTCAGACCTACGCCGCCACTACTCTGACCGATCTTGTCCCCTGAATCTGCCTCGTAACCTGAGATGCCCAGATCAGAGCCCCAATTTGTCGGATGACAGATGTGGTTTGGGCTAGCCCAATGGGCTCAGATTAGTGTATTTTCTATGTTTTAATCCTTTGTATTGGGCTTCCATAGAAAAGCTAGCAATATTTATACCTTTATTGGGCCCAGTTCAGCCTGACCCAAGGCCAGTGCACCCGTAAGCCTATAAATACAGGTAGTGGGGCATTGAGGAAGGGGGATCTCTGGCTTGTAAGCAGTTACTCTGCTGAAACTTGTAGAAAACTCCATTGTTATAGAATCTCTAAGCTCTAATACAATTGTCTCATGGACTAAGGCTCATTAATGCCCTAACCACATAAAAACCTTGTCTTTATTCCATAAATCCCTTCTTCTAAACTCTCTAATCTTTTATTATTCTAGTTTTCGAAAAACTCGGTAAACAGAAAGCTTTCTCGCACTCCTCACTCAATTGGATCTTCTTGCTGCCCCTCAGTAAGTTAAAGAAAGGGACACGCTTGTCTGTAGACTTTGATATGAACCTACTAAGGGCAACTACTCTCCCTGTTAAGATTTGCACTTCTTTGATTATGGTAGATGACTTCATGTTGATCAATGCTTTGATCTTCTCAAGGTTAGCCTTGATTCCACGTGAATTGACTATGTATCCGAGAAACTTATTATAACCAACTCCAAATGAGCATACTAGAGGGTTTAACTTCATGCTATACTTTCTAAGTATTGCAAAGTATTCCTCCAAGTCTCGAACATGCCCTCTAGCTTCTTTGGACTTAACCAACATGTCATCGACATATACCTCCATATTTTTTTCCGATCAAGTCTCAGAACATGCCATTCACTAAATGTTGGTATGTGGCTCCTGCGTTCTTCAAGCTGAATGGCATCACTTTATAACAGTACAATCCCTTGTCTGTTCGGAAGCTGGTATGTTCCTCGTCGAGAGGGTGCATACTTATTTTATTATACCCAAAATATGCATCCATGAATGAGAGTATTTCATGTCCTGCAGTTGCATAGACTAGTTGGTCTATTCTGGGTAGTGGGAAGCAGTCTTTAGGGCAAGCCTTGTTCAGATCTGTGAAGTCCATGCATGTTCTCCACTTCCCATTTGGCTTTGGGATGAGCACGGGGTTTGATAATCATCCTGGGTAGTAGGCCTCCCTTATAAAACCATGTTCCTTGAGCAGCTCAACCTCCTCCTTCAGGGCTTGGGATCGATCTTTGTCAAGAGGTCTCCTCTTTTGTTGCACTGGTGGGTAGTTCTCGTCCACATTAAGGACATGGCTTATCAAGGATGGAGAAATTCCAACCATGTCCTTATGTGACCAGGCAAAGACAACCTGATTCTTCTTCAAAAAGTCTACCAATTGTGCCTTAATTTCCACCTTTAGCTCTTTCCCAACTTTAATTACTCTAGTCGGGTCCTCCTCATCTAGTAGGACTTCGTCAAGATCTTCGACTGGTCCTACCCCTATGCCATCATCCCCAAAGCGAGGATCGATGTCGTTTCCCTCTCTTTGGGAAACCTGCTATAATGACAAATCTTCGTTAAAAGGAGCCCCCGACTCTAGTAAAATGTTTCTTTCAATGTCAACTTCCACGTTGACAACCTCATCGGTTCTTTCATTCCCTTCGCAGTAGGTTACTACCATGTTGTTTGCGCATTGTCCTTTATTTTCCTTGACCACTGACACATTATAGCATTCTCATGCCCCCTTTTGGTTACCTTGTATGCATCATTGTCCTGCACTTGTGGGGAACTACAAAGATAGATGCCAAAAAGACACTACTGCGTGTAATGCCATCAGACAACAAGGCAAGTGTCACGCAATGGCCTAATGAAGATAACAAACAAGTAACACATAGGCAACAAGGGAGCATCCAAGGGCAAGTATGGATAAACATCATTTTATTAATATATAGCCTTGATAGGGCAAGGGAGTACATAGCTTTGACCCCTATTTGCTGATGGCCATTGTAATGCCCCAAATTTCCTAATAAGGTTTAGGACCTTGATTAGGAGGCCGGGAGGGCCATAATTGATTTATTATGGTATTTAATGATTATATGCATGTTTATGTGAATTATATTATTATATGATGGTGAATGCATGCATATGGGTTCATATTTTAATTGCAAGGGCATTTTGGTAATTTGGTCGTTGGGGACGTGATTGTGTATTTTCATGCATATGGGTGAATTATAAATATGACCACATAATATGTGGATTGGCTCGAGCCATTCGGCATGAGACGATCATGGAAATGCAGGTTTTCGGTCTAGTCATAACGGGATTAAGTTCGGGGCTCGGAGTGAGTCTCGGGGTAATTTGGTGATTAGAACGTTGTCGTGAATTAAAGCGTAACGGGATGTGAATTATTGGTATTTGAGAATATTGAGAATAATGGGAATTGGAGGGTGTTAATTTTATTAACGAGATAGGCGGGAAAGGACGATTTTACCCTTAGGAGTGTTTAGAAGCCTTTATTTGACCTAGGGGCAAAATAGTCTTTTCACCCCTAAGATATATATCAGCCCTTTGAGTTTAGAAGGCTGTGGAATTGTTAAAAAACAGAGCATCATCACCCTTCTTTCTCTCCCTCACCCGTGCACCATTTTCCTTCTTTCTCTCTTTTGAATTTTGAAGCCAATTTGAAGGAATAAGCTAGGAAATCAAGGTTTGAGCTTAGGAACTTGATTCAGCCATTGAAGGGAATTCAAAACCAAGCTTGAGGTAAGGAAACCCAACCATGAAAGTCTTGTTATACCCTGTTTTCTTTTAAGTTTCAGCTTGTGATTTCTTGGTGGTTAGTTGGAATTAATGGAAGTTTGGTTGGTGTTTAACTTGGGTTTTGATGAAGGTGAGTTGTAGATGAAGTTTAGTGGTTGAATTGGGTGTTAGGTTGATGTTTGGGATTGGTTTGAAGGGCTGGTTTTGAGGAGAAACGCAGGGGAAGAAATCTATTTTCTTGCTGTTTTGCATAATGAGCCGCGGCATGGCTATGGTGAGCCGCGGCCCACGATGCTTGGCAGGGAGTGGTCGCCTCTATCTGAGGGGCGAGCCGCAGCACGGCTAGGGAGGGTCGCGGCCCATAAGGGCATTTTTGGCCAGAAATGGGTTTTTGACTTGGGGATGCTAGCTTTAGGCCTCGGGGTCGATCCTACTACCCAGTTAAGTGTGGATTGATGTCCCGGAGGCTAGATATTGGCTTGGGAACCTTTGTTTTCATTTTCTTTGATGAATCCTATATTTTTGGTTATGACTAGGTGACCACTAAAGGACTAAAAGTTGATCATTCTCAAGGGTCATTCTTTTACTAATTCTTGCTCGAACTCGAGGTAGGAAAACTGCACCCCATATGTGACATGCATGGTTATGTTTGATGCATGTTGGATGTTTAAATGTAAACATTGATAGCATAATGAATGCTTGGCAATTTTGCCCATTTGCATATGATTATTATTGAGGCATGCTGGATGGTTATGTGTGATGCATGTGATGCACGAGAAACATGTGATTAGGGCATGCCATGAATGATGAATATGAGATTGGTCAGAGCTTGAGTCTCTGTGTTTGTGCATGATCATTATTATGCTAGCAATTGTTAAGTAAGCATGCTGAATGCCCCATCTTTGGATGTTTGACATATGATATATGTTTGGTAGAAATGCTTACTTGTGCATGGTACTGACTCATTAGTTAGAGTTGGCAAAGGTGTTAGTATCAACTGTGAAGTTGTGGCTCATTAGTCAGGTTCGGCAGTGGTACTGGGCACTGGTCACATTGCGCTGGCTCATTAGTCAGGACGGCCTTAGCGTGTTCCACGCAAGCCAACAAAGATTAGATCTAATCGAAATTTGCATTGAATGACTCAAAGAGCATTAATGTCGGATCGACCTCAAGTTCAATGAATATTGTAAGCGCTTGAAGGCTAGTGTCTTACCCAGCAGCCACTCTTCCATTTGAATTAGTGACCTGCTTGTCAGTCACTCAGTATGGTTTACCAGAACTTGTTGAAGGCTAGTGGCTACCCAGCAGCCACTCTTCCATTTGAATTAGTGACTTGCTTGTCAGTCACCCAGTATGGTTTAACAGGACCTCAAAGTGATATTCACTCATTTGATCAGAGCTATGAGCTCTGTATGATCATTTTGATCATCACACGCATGGCTTTGGGTGCTGAGCCCCGTAGTGACTTGCTTATTGGTCACTCAGCATGGTTTACCAGAACCTCAGGTGTTGAAACACTCATCTGATTAGGATTGACTTGATAGTCCTCCAATCAGAAGGGCAGGATTTTTGATCCTGGATACCCCAGCATTTTTTTAATTCATTTGCATGCTTGAATAAAGCTATGGTTGCTAGGCATGCCAGATATGATTTGATATCATGATATGATTGTTTATGAGCATATGAGTTTTCTTGCTAGGCTTCAGCTCATGGATGCTTTGTGGTGCAGGTAAAGGCAAAAGAAAGCTGGACCATCCTTGAGTTGGAGAGCTTAGGTGATGACGTGTACATATGCAGCTGCTCGACCAATACTTGGGCGAGGTTTGAAAGTGGAACTAGGGTTAAACCCTGTTTTGCCGCTTAGAACGGCCACTTGTAAATTATTTTCTTGTAATAGACTCTGAAATTATATTTTTGGGATCCCAATGTATACAGTAAACGTTCTAGTGAAACGTTATATCTTAACCAAAATTTTTAATCCCTAAACCGCTAATCACACTTAGTTACACGTCTATGGCAAAACGACTCGATTAGCGAGTTTAGCACTGTTTGCAATGTGCACTGTAGTGATCGCTGGAGTTGGGGCATTACAGGCATGGTGTTTCCCTAAGTCACCAGGTCACCTCCACCTAAGGAGCCTTCTAGGGATACAAGGTCTTCCCGGTAACATATATGATTTTTGTCTGGGAGACATATGCATAATTACAAAACTGCCACTACCCTATCCCATGAGGTTGCTTGGTGCAAGACTTGACTAATGATCAAGCACCAAGGCATGCTCGCTTACAAAATGGCCCCATGTGGGTGTGCCAAAGGGGCAGCACGCCACACTCTCCCCTACTCAATTCTTCAGCGTCCTCGACGAAGTAGCTTGTAGATCTTCAATCTTCTGCGTGAGCTTCTTCAAGTCTTCCGCCCTTTCCCAGCTGATCTCGTCATATGCAAGCCCCTTCCATTTTACCAGATACTCTTTATGCTTTTTACGGTCAGTGGTGACCGTCCTTTCTGCCAAGATTTCTTCAGGTTGATGCTTGCTCCTTGGCTGAATGATGACTCCTCCTCTGGTTGACTGGTTGCACTCTGGATTTGCTGGATCTTCATGATACGACTTCAAGTTGCTGACGTGAAGGATCGGGTGTATCTTCATCCATGCTGGTAGGTCGACTTTGTAGGAAGTTAGGCCAACTTTTGAGATGATTGAGACCGGACCCTCGTACTTGCGAACGAGTTTGATGTCTTTGTCTCCTCAGAGTGTCAACTGTTCGGGCCTCAACTTTATTAACACTAAGTCACCTGCTTTGAAATCTAGTGGTGTGCACTTCTGATCTGCCCACTTCTTCATTCTTCTTGATGCTTTCTCTAAATAAACTCGGGAAATCTCTGTCATTTTCTTCCAGTCTTTTGTGAAGTGAAAGGCTCGTGGGTTCCGACCACGGTATTCGTCCACTATGTGGGGCAACAAGGGCTACTATCCATTAACAACTTCAAAAGGGCTCTTATTCGATGAAGAACTCTTTTGAGAGTTGAAGCAAAATTGAGCTACATCGAGTAATTGCGACCAATTCTTCTGATTGGCACTGACAAAGTGGCGCAAGTACTCCTCCAACATCCCGTTGAATCTTTCTGTCTGCCCATCTGTCTGCGGATGGTAGCTCAATGAAATGTTTAGTTGTGACCCTAAGAGACTGAATAGTTCGGAGCAAAATTTTGTGGCCAGTAGTATCCCTGCATCAAAAGGGCATGCTTTCTCTGCTGCCCTAGATGACCTGCCCACAAGGTGTCATGACACTCGCTTAGTAATGTCTTCCGCAAATCTCCATCTTTCAAAACATACAAGTGACCCCCTTTGGCCCACAGAAGATCATTCTCCACCCAGAACTGGCGAGTCTTGCCTTCTTTTACGAGCTTCAGGATGGTTCTGACAACCGGGTCTTTCTCCAGGTTTTGTTTGATGCGCTCCTTGAGTGGAGTGTTCACCACACTAGCTGACAAAGTAGCCAAGATCTTTAGATTCACCAATTATCCTTTGCGACTCAAGGCGTCAGCTGCCTGGTTCAAGCGTCCTGCCTTGTGCTTAAAACAGAAGTCGAATTCCGCCATGAACTCCTACCATCGAGCCTGCTTAGGGGTCAGTTTCGGCTTAGTAAGGAAATGACTAACCGCTGCATTATTCGTCTTCACCACAAACTTCAACCCCAGCAAGTAATGTCTCCACACTCCCAAGCAATGGATAACTGCGAGGAGTTCCTTCTCCTAGGCAGTACACCACCTCTCAGCTTCAGACAACTTATGACTCTCATATGCTACCGAGTGGTTTTCTTGTACTAATACCCCTCCCAAAGAATAATCTGAGGCATCTATCTGTACTTCGAAGGGCATGCTGACATCTGGCAAGGCAAGAACATGATCCTTCATCATGGCTACCTTCAAACTCCTGAATGCTTCAGAACACTTGTCAGTCCACGCCTAAGTCATACCCTTTTTCAGCAGCTTGGTCAAGGGTGTCACTCTTCTTGAGTAGCCGTCCACAAATTTCCTATAGTAGGTTGCTAGGCCCAAGAAAGAGTGGAGTTCTTTCACATTTGTGGGGGCTTTCCATTCTTGGATTGCCCTCACCTTCTCCAGATCCATACGAATTCGGCCACGTTCTATAACGTGGCCTAGGAACTTGATGCTCTCCTGTGCAAATGAGCATTTCTCGCGCTTCACATATAGCTGGTTCTCTCTCAACTTCTAAAACACTTGAGCCAAGTGTTCTTGATGCTCTTCAATTGTGGTGCTATAAACCATGATATCATCCAAGTACACCACCACAAAATTATCTAGATACTCGTGGGATACTTTGTTCATTAGTGTGCAGAAAGTGGTAGTTGCATTTGTCAACCCAAACGGCATTACTCGAAACTCAAATGCTCCATATCGAGTAACACACATTGTCTTTGGTTCATCCCCATCTGCGATCCTCACTTGATAATAGCCCGATCTCAAGTCCAACTTTGTGAAGTATTTGGCTCCACTTAGCTGGTCGAACAAATCAGCGATCAGAGGGATGGGGTAGGTGTTGCGAACTGTCACCTTGTTGAGAGCCCTATAATCAATGCACAGTCTCAAGCTCCCATCACGCTTCTTCTGGAATAGCATAGGTACGCCAAATGGTGCCTTCGACGGTCTGATGAAGCCTGCCTCCAATAACTCTTTTAGTTGTTTCCTCAACTCTTCTAGCTTAGGGGGTGCCATTCTGTAAGGCGCTTTTGTTGGAGATTTCACTCCCGGCACCAGCTCTATCTGGTGATCAATCCTCCTCTTTGGTGGCAAGGCTTTGTGGAGTTTATCTAGCATCACGTCCCCATACATCTTCAAGACCCTCGTAATTTCTAGTGGAACAATCTCTTCCACTGCTTCTTCGAACACGGTGGGTACCACTACATAAGTGGGCTCCTGCTTCTTCACACCCTTCTTGAACTGTAAAGCTGATACAAGCTTCACACCTGGGGGTGGTTTTACCTTTGCAGGCACCATTGAAGGAGTCTCTCCCATTATGAGCAAACTCCCAGTGAGAGGAATTGGAATGGCACCTTTCTCGGTTAGGAAGTCCATTCCCAAAACTACATCGAAATCATCCATATGGACCACCACTAAGTCAGTCTGCCCCTCCCACGTGTTGATTATAACTTTTACACCTTTAGCCACGCCAGTTGTGGCCAAGGCCTTGGAGTTGACCACTTTCATGCGGCCTGCATGTTTCTCCAGTTTTAGTCCCAGTCGCTTGGCTTCGAGTTCAGAGATGAAGTTGTGGGTGGTGCCAGTATCGATCATCACGCTTTTGGCGGGCTTGTCATTGATGGTGGCATCCACAAACATTAGCCCCTTTCCCAGGATCATCATGGACAGCACCCATGTGCGCGTACTCTTCATCCTCCTCTTCTCCTTCGCCCTGTTCTTCTTGGCCAATGAGGGTATTCAACTTGCCCCTATAAAGGCAAACTGCTGACTTATGTGGGCCTTTGCAGAGCCAACAAGCTAGCGGCTTCCTCCCTGTAGCAGCATCTGCACCGCTGGAAGAACTGGACTCTGTTATCCTCTTCTCTCCCCCACTCTTGCCCTGCCATGACTTCCCAGATTTCTTACTCCCAGTGCTTCTTGAGCTGGTTGGAGGGGTAGCCGTTTTTGGTAGGCTACTCTCCGGAGTGTAGTCTGTTAAGCGTTCAACAGCATCTTGAGCGGTGGCTAGGTAAGACACACGTTGTCTTTGAAGCTTTTGCTTAGCCCACGGTTTCAATCCCTCGAGGAAGCAGAATAGCCTATCTACTTCGGACATGTCCTTTATATTGAGCATTAGTCCCGAAAACTTCTTAACATATTCTCGGACTGTCCCGACTTGTTTATGCTCTCTCAACTGGCGTCGAGCCATGTAGGCAACATTTTCTAGTAGAAACTGCGTCTTTAGTTCTCTCTTTAGGTCTACCCAAGATGTGATGGTGCACCTACTATTCTCTATGTCATCATACTTGGTCCTCCACCACACCTTGGCATCCCCAGACAAGTACATGGTAGCCATGGCGACCTTTCCTTCTTCTGAATCGGCCCGCACGACTCTAAAATAGTGTTCCATGTCGAAGAGGAAATTTTCCAAGTCCTTTGTGTCTCTGGTCCCGTTATAGGGCCTCAGCTCGGGCACTTTAACTCGGCCATATACCATACCTATTGGCCCTGTTATAGGGGCATTCCCAACCGCTCACATGGTTAGGTTTACCTTTGCAGTTAGCTCAGCCATTTCTTCAATGAGCACGCCAACTGCCTCCCTGCAGTCTTCCGTAGTGTCATTTATGGAAACTTGTTGTTCCTTCAGCATGCGCTCCACCACCGTAATGCGCTCTTTCCACCGAGGGGAAACAGAAGTACTTGTTGGAGTGTTTCTTTGCTCCAACACGATTATTCTGGATAGGAGAACATCGTTTTCCTTCTCTAGCGCAGCTATGCGATTGCTTGCATCTGACGATCCAGAGTTATGACTTGTAGAGGAAAGATCCCTGACCCTTTCGTCCAGGCCATCTAATTCCCCTACACGCTTCTCAAGTGCTTCGATCCTCTGAGCGTTGCTCACCATTAGTGTGTTTTGCCAAGCTCTCTCTAACTTGGCTCTAATACCAACTCTCACAGGTCGGCTATTTGGGTACTCCAAGTAGAGGGAACATGTGGCACTTTCAGACACTTCAAGCAAGTAAGTCAGCCTACAACACACACCTGTAGGCAAACAAACTCAGTGGTTAGCCACATACACATCTCGGACATGCAACGGGAAATAACGAAGTATGAGCAACATAAAGCAAGTCATTCCTGGGAATGTCCACACAACACAAAGCACACAACAAGGCAAGTGGCACGCAATGGCCCAATGAAGATAACAAACAAGTAACACATAGGCAACAAGGGAGCATACAAGGGAAAGTATGGATAAACATCATTTTATTAATATATAGCCTTGATAGGGCAAGGAAGTAGACAGCTTTGGCCCTTATTTGCTGATGGCCATGGTGCTTCCCTAAGTCACCAGGTCACCTCCCCTTAAGGAGCCTTCTAGGGATACAAGGTCTTCCCAGTAACATATATGATTTTTGTCTGGGAGACATATGCATAATTACAAAAATTCCACTACCCTATCCCATGAGGTTGCTTGGTGCAAGACTTGACTAATGATCAAGCACCAAGGCATGCTCACTTACAAAATGGCCCCGTGTGGGTGTGCCAAAGGGGCAGCACGCCACACCGAGCACTACATTGTAATTTGATGAGAAATCTAACACCAGGAACTCTATCATCACAGTCTCATGCCTAGAGGTATCCATTACCATGACCGGTAGTCTAATAGTTTCTGCTGGTGCTAAGCATTCTTCTGTGAACCCATATATCACTTGAGAACATAGTGTCAGGTCCTTGACCGTGAGCTTCATCTTCTCGAGGGATGATTTGTAGATGATATCTACTTAGCTTCTTATATCCACCTTCTTCACCTGGGCATTGGCAATTTGAATGGTAAGGACTAGAGGGTCATTGTGGGGGTTCCTCATGTGCCTGGCGTCTTCTTCTTTAAAAGTGAGAGTTTCACTTTCATACTTTGTATTTTTTGGAGACCACTCCTCGACTGCCATGCATTGGGAAGACTCCCCTACCTCATGTCTTAGGGTCCTTGCATATTGCTCACGAGCATTGTTACTGTTGCCTGCTAGGTGGGCCCCCCGACATATGGTATCCAATGTGAAGTCCACAGTCGTTGGCTCTAGTTGTAGACTCCTCTGCCTTTGGAACTTTGGATTCCTGCTTTGGGTTTCGATCTTGACTCTGTACCTCTAGAGTTTTCCTGATCGGAGGAGAAACTCTATCTCATCCTTCAAGTGTTTGCATTCGTTTGTGTCGTGTGGGTGGCTTTCGGCGTGGTACCTCCTGGCATGTTTCTAATTAAATCTTGACCCATGACGTAGTCAAAACAGTATAATTGGTGAACCTGGGCTGGTAGGGCTGATGCTTAGGCTGTTTGTCAGCTTGTGCTGACTTAGCTTTCTTTTCTCCACCATACTCGGCCCCTAAGGTAGTCTTCTTCTTATCGTTTCCCCCATTGCCGCCTTGAGGGTTTGCTCGGTTCTTGTCTGCCTTGATATTGGTCAGATGGTTTATGCCTTTTTCTTCCTTCATGATAGCGTCATCTAGCTTCATATATTTGTCTGCTCGATCTAAGAACTCATGAATCTTTGGATGTAGTCCTTCAGGGATTCATCCTTCCCTTGCTTGATGTCAGCTAGCTGATTGGCATAAACTGGTTGAATCCGTCCGACACTGAAGACCTTGCAAAATTTCTTCTTGAACTGCTCCCGGAAGTAATGGATCCAGGTTTGAATTTCCAATACCATTCCTGAGCTGAGTTAGAAAGAGTGGCAGGGAATACCTTGCACCTATAATCAAGTTCCACACCTAGTAACTCCATCTGATTCTCGAACTTTCCAATGTGTCATACTGGGTCCTCCTTCTCAATGTATGTTGGAAGTTTTGGGGTCTTGTATTTCGATGGTGGTTGAGCAGCTTGGATCTTGGCACTGAAGGGACTCCCACTTCTATGAGCCAGCGCGATATCGAAAGGTTCCTTTGTCATACCCTGAACATCCATGACGAGTGCATCTATTTGAGCCTGCACTGCTAGCGGGATCGCTGCTCCAGGTGGGGTAGACATCCTTAGTACCCCCTCCTGAGCACTAGTCCTCCTGTTGATGACCTCCCTCAAATCGTGAGGTTGTGCATCTTTCTCGAGTCTATCAAACACGGTATTGGTGTTGTTCATTGGTTCCTTTCCCTTGCGATACTGAGGGTGTACGGGTGGTAGGTCTGCCTTGCCTTTGTCGGTGCGACCCTGCCCCTGAACCTCTCCTCCTACATGACTTTAAGACTTTGAGCGGCCATTTCCATTCCTGTCATGACTCTCAGATGTTTGGCCCTCATCTCCTGCGTTGTTTCGCCTGTCCCCTAGGAGAGGGCCTTCAGGTTGGTAACATTCTTACTTTGAGATGAAGTGTTATTCTTCTTAGTCACGGAGGAGGCAGTCTTGGACTATGCCTCTTCATCTTGTTTCTGGGAAAGTGGCTCTGAGAGTGTCCTTGGGGTTTGACTCCTCCCCTGGGACTCCCTGTTACTGTTGTCTCACATTCTTGTTGCTTTGGCTTGAGCCTCCCTCATCGCCTGAGCAACAGCGTTAGCGTTAGCTCGGGCTAACTGGGTAGCCGCCTCCAAAGCCACAGCAGCCTCCTGGTGCCTCCGGTCAGCTTCCTGCTCCCTCTGGATCATCCCCTGAACATGCTCATCTGTCTCCCACCGTTGTCGTTCCATTGTCTCCCTCTCGAGGGAAATTTCTATAGCAAAGGCCTCCTGCCACGCCAGATGTTGTGCCATATCCTCCTGGTGAGCATCCTGTGGATCTTCTGCATCAGGTTGATCTCCAACCTCCACCTGAGGTTCGTTAATGGGATTGATGGGATCCTGAGTGTTGGAATCCCTGGGAGTCGTCTCCTTTGTGTAACTAGATTTTGGAGGCATCGTAAAACTGATGAAAGTGTGTTTCTTGATTTTGCAATCTCAATGAAAACACCAAAATGTTGACCTATGAAATTTTTCAATGGTCGTATGTACAATATACGACACCTTTTGAATGGAATGAATCTAATATATGACAAAGTACAAATATCTAAACAAAAACACACAGGAATTTATAACGGTTCAGCCCTGTTCTTCTGAACAATAATAACCTAATCCACTTAGTCTTTAGTATTGAATCGCTCGATAGACAATCACAAAGATCAACTCAAAGTTCAATCCTCATAAGTTCGTCCAAAAGATCGATCTAAAAGGTCCAGAAAAAGAGTCCTCTGAAATGAAGCCCTAGGTCCTTTATTTATAGTACCCAAAGGCTGTTACATAATCAGTAAGAGTGAGATCGTGGTTTGGTGCACGATCATTGGGAGTGGAGATACGTGTCCACCTTCCAAAGATTATGAGATCGTGGGTCTTCCCATTGTCTTCTTTGGATTATGGTTGATAATGAATGATTGAGACCTTCGAGAAAACGCTAAGTCTTGATTGGTCTATGAAACTTAGGTGCTAGGCTCGACGACCCTTTAGGGCTTGGGTGCTACACCCGTTGGTCCTCTGGGTGCTAGGCCTGTGATCTTCTGGGTGTTATGCTTGTTGATCAGCTGGGTTCTAGGCCTGTTGATCTTAGTTTGAACGAGTTTGAGTTTTACCCAGTGAAGTGTATTTGGGAGTGTAGGGCGACCACCCTATGAAGGACAGGGTGGGTCAACCACCCCAAGGAGCTCTTGGGCATGTTTAGGCAAACAGCCCCTAGGGGTTGGGGTCAGGCCGACCACCCCTAGGGTATTTAGGCCTAGTTGGCTTTCTATAGGTCTTAGACCTATCTTTTTTTATCATCGGTCTTTTTTCAATATTACGTCGTTTTTCCCTAATTTGTGATGCCATGTGCTGCTTTCTCATTCGTCACGTCATCTCTGGATTTTTGAGGGATAACAATGGTATTTTGGAGACATGATATGGATATATTATTGTTAAGAGATAATTTGATAGAGGTTGTTAAAACACCACCAATTGATGAACCACCAATAGATGCTTCGGTGATTGATGAGTTAGAGTACGCCAAGTGGTTAAGAATAAATCATATGGCTAGTTATTATTTACTCCAATTAGTGAATATAGAGACCAAAAATACTCTACAAAGCCTTAAATCTGCATATGGTATATGGGAGGCCATCCATGCTACATATGGATACATATATGATAAATGGTTTTATGAGAATGAAATCATATCGGCCAAGCATGAAATAATCGCTGAATTTATGAAGAATAAGAAAGGTAAATATGATTATTTGTTTTTATAACTAAGTGGAAAGATATTTGTCATTCCGAGCTCTTAACTCAGGGTCCACTAATAATGTTTATTCTTCTCTGTAGATGGATGAATCTCACTGTTCAAGAAGGTTGCTGATGAAGTGAAGTGGAAAAGAAGAAAAACGCCTAGTTCAAGAAAGCATTAAAGAAAGTCCATTTATATAAAATTCTTTAGTTTTATTAAAAGAAAACTTTATTATTGTTTGAACAATGTTTAGTTTATCTTTTTAGTTAATTTGGAATTTTATTGCATGTAATGACTTTAGAATATTTTATTTATAATTTGATTATTCTTAATTTTTTCTTTAGACATGCAATTGAATATTTGGACTTTATTGCTTTCATTAAAATAAATAAACGCTCAATAATTCATAATTGTTTAAAGTAGCAAAACCTCAAGGTAACAAAAGACAAAAAGTTTCAAACAAAGATGACACATATCTTTGGCATCATAGACTTGGCCATATAGGTCTAGATAGGATAAATCGGTTAACAAAAGATGAACCTTTGAGGGAACTAAGAGTTGGAACTCTTCCGGTTTATGAATCTTGTTTAGAAGGAAAAATGACCAAGCATCCTTTCTCAGCGAAAGGCAATAGATCCAAAGAACCTTTGGAGCTTGTACACAATGATGTCGGTGTTCCAATCAATGTACAAGCAAGAGGTGGGTATGAGTATTTCGTCACTTTTATTAACGATTACTCAAGATATGGTTGTACTTACTTAATGCTTAGGAAATCTAAAACCTTTGGTAAGTTTCAAGAAGTCAAAGATCAGGCTGAGAAGCAGTTAGGTAAGACTTTAATGACACTTTGATCTGATCGAGGTGGAGAATATTTGGATTTAGAATTCAAAGATTTCTTGCTGGATCATGGTATTCTATCCCAACTGACAGCACCAGGAACGCCACAGCAAAATGGTGTTTCGAAAAAAAGAATCAGGACCTTATTAGACATGGTCAGGTCCATGTTAAGCTACTCTTCACTTCCTCTCTCATTCTGGGGATATGCACTTCAAACAACGACATACATTTTGAATGTAGCCCCATCTAAGACCATTTGCAAAACGCCACTGGAACTGTGAAATGGAAACAAACCTATTTTGCACCATTTCCTCATTTGGGGTTGTCCTGCAAATGTTCTGAGACCTAAATAAGGGAAACTTGAATCAATGTCCAAAGTGAGCATTTTTGTTGACTATGCTCTAGAGACAAGAGGTGGTTATTTCTATAGTCCCAAGGATCAAAAGGTATTTGTTTCCCCAAATGCAACCTTCCTTGAACATGACTATATGAATAACTTTAAACCTCGGAGCAAGGTAGTATATTGGAGGAACTCACAGCTGATAAGATTCCATCACAATCATTTTCATCATTAAATGATAAAAGACAAACCGAGGAAACCATAATTCCTGAAAAAGAAACCCTGGTGCAACGTCGTAGTGGGAGGATAGTGAGACAACCTATTAGCTACGATCATGAGGCACATATCCTTCTTTCTGATACAGACAAGGAAAATCCATTAACTTTTAAAGAGGCAATGGATGATCCTGAAAAGGAGAAATGGCAAGAAGCCATGAACCAAGAAATGGAATCGATGTATTCCAATTCTATCTGGGAACTTGTGGATCCACCTGAAGATGTCAGGCCCATAGGGTGTAAGTGGATATACAAGAAGAAAATAGGTTTAGATGGGAGAGTAAAGACTTTCAAAGCGAGGTTTGTAGCCAAAGGTTACACTCAGAGATAAGGTGTTGATTATAAAGAAACATTTTCTCCTGTGGCCATGCTCAAATCCATTCGTATCCTCTTATCCATAGCGATAGCCAATGTTTATGAGATATGGCAAATGGACATCAAGAGAACATTTCTAAATGGATATCTTGATGAAAGTATCTATATGGTACAACTAGAAGGGTTCATAAAAAAAATGGGAAGATCAAAAGGTGTGTAAGTTGCTGAAATCCATTTATGGATTAAATCAAGCATCTAGATTTTGGAATATCACTTTTGATGAAAAAATTAAAACATATGGCTTTGAATAGAATGTCGACAAAGCATGTTTGTATAAATACATCAAACATATGGCTTTGAACAGAATGTCGACAAACCACGTTGATGACAATTTTCTCATTGGGAACAATGTAGAGACATTGTCAAACGTGAAGAAGTGGTTAGTCGAAAATTTCCAAATGAAAGATTTGGGCGAGGCGTGCTATGTTCTGGGAATCCAAATCCTAAGGGATAGGAAGAACAAGCTCTTGGCACTTTCTCAAGCTAATTATATAGATAAGGTGCTTGAAAGATTCTCTATGCAGAATTCCAAGAAAGATCAATTACTGACTAGACATGGAATTGCTCTCTCCAAGGAACAATGTCCCAAGAAACCTCAGGAGGAAGAGGATATGAGAAAGTATCCCTATGCTTCAGTAGTTGGGAGTCTGATGTATGCTATGTTATGTACTAGGCCCGACATATGTTATGCATTTGGGATTGTAAGTCGTTATCAATCAAATCCTGGTTTGGAACACTGGATTGCAGTAAAGCACATTCTCAAGTATCTTAGGAGAACGGGAGACTATAAGCTGGTATATTTAGGGGGTGAGCTAAACCCTCCTGGATACACTGATTCTGATTTCCAATTAGACAAAGACAATCGAAAATCAACATCTGGGTCAGTGTTCACTCTTGGTGGAGGAGCTGTTGTCTGGAGAAGCATTAAACAATCCAGCATAGCTTATTCAACCATGGAAGCCAAATACATAGCGGCTTGTGAAGCAGCAAAGGAGGAGGTTTGGTTAAGGAAGTTCTACACTGATCTGGAAGTTGTTCAAGATATGGATAAACCACTAATCCTGTACAGTGAAAACAATTGAGCAGTAACTAATTCCAAAGAACTGAGAAGCCACAAGAGAGGGAAGCATATAGAAATGAAATATCTTCTGGTAAGAGAGATTGTACACCAAGGTGATGTGACTGTTGTAAAGATAGCGTCGGAACAGAACCTGGCTAAGCCGTTTACCAAGACACTTCCTGCAAAGTCGTTCATGAGTCACGCACGCAATATGGGGTTAAGGGAGATGCCTCATTTGCTTTGAGGGAAAGTGGGAGATTATTAGGATTAATGCCCTAAAAGCAAGTAAAGACATTTTATTGGTTTTAAATAAAAGTATAATTTTATTATATTTGAATGTTATAATTATTGTTTGAATTCATTGTATATTAATATCAAGAAAAGTCCATATTCATTCATGAGAATATGATCTTGTAATAGTACGAGAGAATTAAGATCATATATGATGAATAAAATAGTCAGTAACATATTAAAGTAAGGAATCTTTAATGAATGGTTACTAGTATGGTTTACTAAGCATACTGTTGACCGCGTTTTTGGCCAACGACGTGTAGACGTCAAAAACGATAAAAACCTTCAAGAGAAATAAATGACACAGACGATTTTTATAGTGGTTCAGCCCCAATGTGTTGGTAATAGCCTAATCCACTTAGAGTTATGATTATAGATCTGCACTCAAGATCAGATGAACCTGAGTCAACTGAGTTTCTTCAGTGTAGATTACAAGAATACAAGAATTCTCTCAAATAAAAGTACTTTCTCTCTCTAGAAAATAAGAATTCGAATTAAAAGTTCAAAAGTCCTCTTTATGATGCCATAAGCCTTATATTTATAGGCTCAGGATCGTACAGATGATATCCCCCACAATCGGGATAATTTGCTATTCTCATTATATTTAATTTACAATAATATTCAAAATATAACAGTATACTACATTCATGGGATAAACTGAGAGATTCCCGCGCAAGCCAAGACCGATTATTGTTGAAGCTGTTTCTGGGATTCTTGCGTAGCCGTGCTCTGTCTAGTCGATCCATATCACACTCAAGCTGATCAACCACACCTTCACTGGGCAGACATGCACTTCGCTAGTTGGACATGGTCATGACCGATCGGCCAAGGTCATGCCTGGGCAGACAAACATGTGACTGGCCGGACATGGTCATGCCTGGGCAGGCAAATACATGACTGGTCGGACAAGGTCATGCCTAGGCAGAAAAACATGTTACTGGTCGGATAAGGTCATGCTTGGTCGGTCATGACACTTCTCTGGCCAGTCAAAATTCTCCATTGGTGTACCGGGTCACTCCTAAGCCAGGTCACCCAACCATTCCTTGCCATTTGTCATTTCTATTGCCATGTCATCATTTTCAAATTTTGGGCGAGGCACTAAAAAAAAATCAACTATTCATTATATGATGTCTCACATAATAAACTTTTTTCTCTACAGCTTACGGCACTAAATAAAAATCAACTGTTCACCTTCCTGCCATGCAACAGACCACGACTCCATAGACCACAATCACTGCAATTAACTGCTCATAATCGTGGGGAGAAAAAATATCCCAGGAATTCCAAGGGTCCAAAAATAAGTAGTAATTCCCACTTTTTTCCTTTAAATAGACCCCTATACTCCCACATTCCACACACACACAAGAAAGCTAAAAAGAAAAAAATGCTCTCATCTTCTTTTTCTTCTTTGGCCGATACTCCATAACCTTCTTCTCTTGGCCGAACCTTCAAGGGGAAGCTTCTCATTTCTTCAAGAAAATCAAGGGCTCTTCAAAGTTGGGTAAGTCTTCTCCTCCATGCTCTTATATTGTTGTTATTTTTTTTTTTTAAAACTTCAAGAAAAATGCATAAGATGGCCGAAACCCTCCTAGGGAACTTTTTCCTTGAGTTTGTCTATGAATCTTTGAAATACAATGTGTTTGGTGGCTGTTTTGATGTTGTTTAGGATATGGGTAACCCAATTTTACCTTCAATTTCATAGAAATTTAAAGAAAAATGAGTCATTTTAACCTAAATCATGAATATGGGATTTTGGATATTTGATGGCATATATGGTCTCAAGAACATTGGAAAACCTTTCAATTTCCCCATTTTGATCTTGTGGTTGTGTGTTTTGGATGAGAAATGGTGTTTGTGCTAGATGGAATTTAGGGCTTTGTTTTTTCGGCTTAGGGTTTGGGTTGTGGGAAGGGGTATGGCCAATTGGCCATTGCTCATGCCCTTTTGAAAATACTAGTCCGATCGGACTCTACAAAATTCATAGAAATTTCAAAATGGGCTTTGCTCCTCGGAGATGCACCAAATGATTCCTCGGACGCACGGCTCGGACACAGGCGCGGCTCCTCGGACACCCACGGGCTCTTTGGACGGAGGTGCGGCAGCAGCTCGGATGGCACCCAGACACAGCCCCTCGGATTGGCATAACTGCTCAGATGCAACACTGGCCCCTGGGACGCCCCAGCATCCGCTCGGATGCCTCGACATCCACTCGGATGCACCGCCCAGCTCCTCGGATAGCTCTACGCACACACACACGGACACGGGCGCTGGTCGGATGCCCTAGCATCCGCTCAGCCACATGCCCAACTCCTTGGACACCTAACTTAGGCACGCACATGGGTCACTTTCTAGGCACTTTTAGGTACTCTTAGGCACTTTTAGGCACAAAATTATTTTTTCCCATGCATGCTATACTTTCACTACTTAGATAAAATAAAAAATTCTAAGTAGAAAAATAAACATTGTTCTTGTTGATTTATATTTGTATGGTTACTCACCTCCCCATTTTTACTTTTTGTAGATGAATCCCTTTGACTATAGGGGAGGTGACAACCACACGAATTCTGATACGTCCGTCCCGCATTCGATCGACACCCCTCAAAGCAGCGACTCCTCATCAAAGTCTCCTGACAGTCGCACTCCTGAGGATCGCCTCCGCCGCTTTAAGAAAATCCTCCCCCGTTCAGCTTTATACTTTCTTCACGAAGAGCAGTTCCTTCATCAAGCTGAACAGTCAACAATGAGGGTAAAGAAGTCCAACAGACTCTCGTAGGACCAGGATCCTCAAGTAGCCCGCAGAGCGGTACAAAAAGTGGTGGAACGCAGTGAGGTCCACACTGCTGCTTCTTCGAGACCATCCCACCAGACGCCAAAACCAACCAAACCTCGGAGAAAAATTACACAGAAATTCGCTACCGAGATCCAACATCTGGCTATCCAAAAACCAAGGAAGGAAGGAGAAGAAACACCTTCTTGGTTTACCGCCAAGCCTACGAAACTCAACCCCGGGATGTTTGACAAACACATCCAAGCCTTGGGCTTGAGAGGGATGAATGTGATATGTCCGCGCCCTCAGCAGAAAGCTAACAGGCCTGGCGGACCGTACTGTGCCTGGTCTAGGCACCATATATATGCAGGAGCGACTATCCCGCTACACCCTTTCTTCCGGTCAGTAGCGGATTGCTTCAACGTCTCTCCCTACCAGATTGCTCCTAACGGGATTTAGGCGTTGTCTACCCTGTTCATTCTTTACTACATGCAAGGCTGGGATGAGCCTACTCCTCATGAGATACATTACTTGTTTGACTTCAGAACCAACCCAAGCCATAAGAACACAGGTTTTTTCCACCTCTTTCACAGGCATAAGGGGGTTAAATACCTTTGTGGCATCGCTCACAAGTCGAACCCTAGGAAATACTATACAGAGCATTTTCTCACGTCGGACATCAAAGCCAATAACCTGACTTTTACGCATGCGAGTCCATTCCAGCAACCCTCGCCCACAAAAGAGATGTTTAAGCGAGCAGAGGAGTTGGCCAACATGTGTATCGAGGAGAAGGATGTGAAAATTTTGGTTACTGTAGACAATCTTCAGATGGTGGGCCTACTACCATGTAACCAAAACATCACGGTGGAGAGCACTACTGAGGAAAATAATGCAACTGATCAGTCCAACGCCGGCACTGAGGTAGTGACTGATCAGTTCTCTCCTGGACCATCTCCTCACTCCTGTAGACCAGGCGATCTCGTCATTAAGGAGCCCCAGCCAGAGGACCAGCGCAGACCTGTTATTCCCACACAGCCTGGGAAGGGAAAAGCCATCCAACCTGAGAGGGACTTGAGCTCATCATCCGACGATGAGGACGACTTCCTCAACCAAATCCTCAACTCAGGTCTAGTAGTCATAGTGATATGTTTGTCAACTTGGTTATATGGGATTTATAGAACTGTCTAGTAGTAGTAATATACTTATCCACATATTGCTTTATATATATATTTTTTTTTTACTAACAAATCTTGTGCTTTCTCTTTTGCAGATCAAGAAATGTTTTGACATTTCAACGCCCCTCCTCCCCTGAAGAGGAAGTCTGGAGAAGGAAGTGGCTCCACTCCTTCGAGCAAGGTCCCGAGGATAGTACCGCCTAGCCAAGGGAGACAACCCGAGGGGTTAGTTGCAATCCCGCAGCTGACCCCTTCCTCGCTCCCTCCCTCGGCGAACAAAACCCACACTCGTCCGACCGACCTGAGTGAGGCACTTCGCACTGCTGGTACTATCGGGAAGGAAGTGGTTGATCAGACTCTCCATGACGCTTCAACGATTCAAAGCTTTGTGTCCTTCCCTCGACTTAGCATTGATGTCGTCTTACAGAGAGGGCTTGCTCAGTTGGCGAATGTAAGTATTCTACCACAAGACAGTTTGTTATTTATGTTTATACTTGTAGTGACCTCTTGTTTTTCATGCAGGCGCTCATCACCATCAGTCATGCTTAGCACCGAGCAGTGGACTACAAGGAGTTGATCAAGGTCTTAAATGATCAACTAGTGGAGGCCCAAGCAAAGGTGGATGCTCTGACTTCTTCTATAAAGGATCTTCAATCCAAGTTGGAGTGGTCAGAGAAGACTGTGGCTGAGCAAGAGGAGTCTCGTAGGAGGTTGGTTGATGGGAATGATAAACTAACCCAAACCAACAAGTTGTTGACTGATCGGCTAGAGAAACTAACTGGTGAGAACGAGGGGTTGGCTCGCGAGAACGAGGGACTAATTCGCGAGAATGAGGAGCTGAAGCAGGAGAAAGAAGCTGATCTTACTCGCTATGAAGAGATCTGCTTCAACTGCTTTTATTAGGTGTGGAAGCTAAACAAACCTCTCAACCTCGACTTTCTCACGGAGGAGGTTAAGGCAGAGGAGCTTGCAAAATGTGAGGCCAGGGCTGCCGAGGAAGCAGCTAATCCTGCCGACACCACATCTGCTTCCCCCATGCTGTCATTCCGACCGGAAGGGGCAGCTGATGCTGAGGAAGGGGTTGATCAACCTGCCAGAGCCGACCAGTGATCCCTCATCCGACCAGAGAAGCCTCCGCCCGATCAGACAAGTTGTCATCCTACCAGCTCTCTAGCATACTTTTGTTTTGTATTTTTTTATGTACTCTTGCTCGTATGATCGAGTTGTTGGCATTTGTACTTTACTTTTTTTCTTTTTTGGATAACTTGAAACATTTAAGTCTTTTATACTTAAAACATTACAAGTTTTTTGTGCATAGCAAAGTCACTCTGATGTATGCCTTATATTTCTACATGAGTACTTAGTTTTCTAACTTAGAAATTCTAGACATTTCATAAGTCCATACTAAGTATACTTTCTCACGCTCTTATTGCTCTAACATTTTATGAGCAAAATGTTTACTGTCACACGAATTCTGCTTCTAACTTAAAAAAAATTTCAAAAAAATTCTAAGTTACTTAAGCTTTGTCAAACAAGTTAGCTTAATGGCCTTTTTGCACTTCAAAAATTTACAAGCAAGCCTAAAAACAAATATCTTTGCTCGTGCTCTTATTGCCTGTGTTGAGGTGTACGCCAGTATACCCTATGTGCCCCCCAAGTGATTGAGGGTTGAAAAATCCTTGATCACTTGCTACTTGACTGAATTTGTTCAAGCAGTTACTACTCGTGAAACACATAGAATATAAAAACATATTTCTGCAGTTAACCACTGCAAAAACATGCAACTATTTAAACGTTGGTCATTCATGTGATGGATACCGACCAGTTGAACACTGCCTGGTATTTTTTTTTAGAAGACCTTAATTGTTTTAAATTGTAATGACAGTTGAACACTGCCAAAGCAAGAATAATCAACACATATGCAAAATTTGTAGCAAGATTCGACCACGCTACGCGTGATCTCTTTTATTACTCGTATAAAAAAAATGACAAAACATGTCTAATTACGAGCCTCAAACAAAATAACATTGTTCAAAATAACATGACTGGTTAACAAATAGCCAGTTCACAAATAAACTTAAATAAAAAGTTAAGCACTTGATACAAAGCTACTACTTTGTTAGCAGTATTCATTGATAACATTTCCTCAAGTACTCGCCATTCCAATAGTTCCTGATCAGCTCTCCATTTAAGCGAGCAAGCTTGTAAGTGTCGGGTGGCAAGACTTGCTCAATTTGATACGGTCCCTCCCAGTTTGGTCCTAGTACTCCAGCTGCTGGGTCTCTGATGAACACCTTTCTGAGGACCGAATCTCTGACTTGGAACTTTCGATCTCTGACTTTGGAATTAAAATAGCGCGCCACCTTTTGCTGATGAGCAGCAACTCTCAAGCTTGCCTTTTCTCGTCTCTCCTCGAGGGAATCTAAAGATTCAGCTAGCAATTGGTGATTCTCCTCTTGGTTATACATGGTCCTCCGATGAGATGGTGGGTTTAACTCCACAGGTAACATGGCCTCATACCCATACGCCAAGGAGAAGGGGGTGTGACCAGTTGCTGTCCGGGCAGTAGTCCTGTATGACCAAAGTACTTCTTGAAATTCTTCTGCCCAAGCACCCTTAGCTCGCTCTAGACGCTTTTTTAAAGTGTCCTTCAGATTTTTGTTTACGGCTTCAACTTGCCCATTGGCTTGTGGATGGGCTACCGAGGTGAAACTTTTTGTGATGCCATGCCGAGTGCAGAAATCGGTAAATATGTCATTATCGAACTGAGTGCCGTTGTCAGACACTATCTTCTTGAGCAGACCATAGTGACATATTATATTTTTAACCACAAAGTCTAACACTTTCTTTGAGGTGATCGTGGCTAGTGGTTCGACTTCAGTCCACGTAGTGAAATAATCCACAGCAACCATTGCAAACTGCACTCCTCCTTTCCCTTTGGGTAATTTCCCGATCATATCAATGCCCCACACTGCAAAAGGCCATGGGCTCTGCATTTGCTTCAAGACATTTGGAGGCGCCCTGGGCACTTTAGAAAATCTCTGGCATTTATCACACTTCTTTACGTACTCCATAGAATCCTCGTTCATTGTAGGCCAGAAAAATCCTTGCCGCAAAATATTTTTAGATAGACTCTGCCCCCCAGCATGATCTCCACAGAACCCCTCGTGCACTTCAGCTAATAAGTTTTTTGATTAGTCGGGTGCTATGCACCTGAGTAGAGGCAAAGAGTACCCTCTTCTATACAGCACCCCATCCATCTTAATGTACCTAACAACTTACCTCATAATCTTCTTTGCTTCATTACGATCATCTGGGAGGGTTCCTTGCTCAAGGTAAGCAATGATTGGTGTCATCCAAGTGTGAACTACTATGATAGGCATGGCTTCTTGTTCATTAATGCTCGGCTCCGCCAGGTATTCCACCGGTACTATGTTCAGAGTTTCAGCATCTTTTGCACTGGCTACTTTTGCTAGAGCGTCTGCGTTAGAGTTCTGCTCTCGTGGTACTAACTTAATGGTGTACTCCTCGAACTGTGCTAGCAGATCCTTTGTCTTATTTAAGTAGGCCATCATGCGTAGGCCCCTTCCCTGATATTCCCCCAAGACTTGGTAGACCACCAATTGGGAATCACTGTTCACTTCCACCGACCGGGCACGCACATCTCTAGCCAAGCGCAAGCCTGCTAGGAGGGCTTCATACTCCACCTCGTTATTAGAAGCATTGAATCTGAACCTTAGTGCACAATGAATTCGGTGCTTCTCTGGCATGACCAATATAATTCTAGCTCCTAAATGATGCTCGTTCGACGACCCATCAACAAAAAGTTGCCAAGTAGGAAGTTCCTCTTTCTGCTCAGTGACACGCTCTTGCTGGTCTGGAACATCAGCGATCCCAGTACATTCAGCAACGAAATCTGCCAAAGCCTGACCTTTAATAGCAGATCTTGGTTGGTACTTGATTTTGAATTGGCCCAATTCAACCGCCCATTTAAGTAGCCGACCAGATGACTTCGGCTTCTACAAGACTTGACGTAGGGGCTGGTCGGTAAGGACTTTAATGGGGTGTGCCTGGAAGTATGGCCGCAACTTACGTGATGCAAGTACCAAGCAATAAGCCAACTTCTCGATCATGGGATATCGGGATTCTGCTCCTATCAATTGCTTGCTAACATAGTACACCAGGTGCTGCCCTTTATCTTCTTCTCGTACTAAGGCAGCACTAACAGCATGCTCAGTGACTGCTAGATACATAAAGAGGTCTTCTCCATCAACTGGGTTTGAAAGAACAGGAGGTTGGGCCAAGTGTTCCTTTATGGATTGGAAAGCCTGCTCACATTCTGCTGTCCATTCAAGCTTCTTGCTCCCTCTAAGTAGGTTAAAAAACGAGACGCACTTGTCCGTTCATTTAGAGATGAACCTGCTTAGAGCTGCAATCTGCCCAGTCAAGCTTTGCACAGCCTTAATTCTGGCCGGAGACTTCATTTCTGCGAGCGCCCTTATCTTTTCTAGATTTGCCTCTATTCCTCGGGAATTCACAATAAATCCAAGAAATTTTCCAGAGCTTACTCCAAATGAGCACTTGAGGGGGTTCAACTTCATGCTGTACTTTCTCAGTATTGCAAAGCACTCCTCCAAGTCCCATACATGTCCTTCAGCTTCCTTTGACTTCACCAGCATATCATCTATGTACACCTCCATGCTCTTGCAGATTATGTCACAGAACATACCATTCACCAAATGCTGGTAGTTAGCTCCGGCGTTCTTCAATCAAAATTGCATGACCTTATAAGAGTACAACCCTATGTCTGTTTGGAAGCTGGTATGCTCTTCATCAGGAGGAGGCATGCTGATCTGGTTATACCCTGATTACGCATCCATGAAGGACAATGTTTCATGACCAGAGGTTGCATCCACCAGCTGGTCTATTCTTGGCAAAGGAAAGCAGTCCTTTAGGCATGCCTTGTTCAGGTCGGTAAAGTCTACACAAGTCCTACATTTTCCATTGGGTTTTGGCACTAACACTGGGTTTGAAACCCAGGCAGGGTAATATGCTTCCCTTATAAACCCATTCTCCTTTAGCCACTCTACCTCCTCCTTGAGAGCCTTTGCTCGATCTTTGTCAAACAATCTCCTCTTCTGTTGCATTGCTGGATAGCTTTCATCCACGTTGAGCACAGGGCTGATCATAGTTGGTGAGATACCCACCATATCCTTATGAGACCAGGCGAAGACATCTTGATTCCTTCGCAAAAATTCTATCGGCTGTGCTCTCACTTCTGCCTTCAACTTTTTTCCAACCTTGACCCCTCTGGTCGGGTCATTCTCATCTATTGGGACCTCCTCTAACTCCTCGAATGGTCCCACATCACTTTCATAATCCCCAGAGTGAGGATCAAAGTCCCTTCCCTCGCTTTGGGCAACGCCCTATTTGGTGACTTCATCACCGGATGGGGCTTTTTGTTCTCTTAAACCAAGAGTGCTTTCTTGGCCAAACTCCTCTAACATCTCTTCCTGATTTGTTACAACTGCAAAACTTAGGTCAACATCCATCTCATTTACCTCCTCTCTCTCGACACATACAATCATGTTGTTCTCCTTGGCCCCCTTTCTTACTTTAGCTACCGAGGCATTATAGCATTCCCTAGCCTCTCTCTGGTCTCCTCGGATGAAGCCTATGCCTGCACTGGTCGGGAACTTCATGGAAAGGTGCCAGATTGAAACTGCTGCATGTAAGTTTGTGAGTAGTGGTCGACCAATAACCACATTGTAGGGGGACGGGCAGTCGACAATCAAAAACTTGGTCATCACTGTCTCATGTTTGGGAGCCTGCCCTGTTGTGACTGGCAACTTGATTGTTCCAGCTGGTGACAATCCTTCTCTAGTGAACCCATAAATTACTTGAGAGCATGGCTTCAAGTCATTGATAGATAGCTTCATCTTGTCAAAGGATGACTTGTAAATAATGTTCACCGAGCTCCCTGTGTCAATCAAACACCTCTTCACCTTCATATTTGCAATTTGGACTGTCACGACGAGAGGGTCATTCTGAGGATATCTCACGTGTCGAGCATCATCTTCAGTGACAGTGAGGGACTCACTTTCGTATCGCGGGTTCTTCGGTGGTCGTTCCTCCACAGCCATAACTTCGGAGGCTGATGCTACATCCAACTCATGACGAAGGGTACGAGCATACCTCTCCCTTGCCTTGTTGTTGTCCCCATCCAGGTGTGGACCTCCACAAATGGTGTCTAGAGTGAAGTCCACAGGCTCAGGTTGCAAAGGTGGGTATTGTTGCCGCTTGAACCCAGGATTGTTGTTACTTCCCTCTCCCTGGGTCTTCTCTGCTCGATACTTCTTCAGTTTCCCCGACCGGAGGAGAAACTCTATCTCATCCTTGAGATGATTGCACTCATTCGTGTCGTGACCATAGTCCCCAAGGAAGAGACAGAACTTGTTCATATCTCTCTTACTCATCTCCTTCTTGATTGGTGGGGGTTTCCGGTAGGGAACCTCTTGATGACTTGCCAAATATATCTCCGCTCGGCTCACCGAAAGAGTGGTGTAATTGGTGAACCGAGGTTCATACTTAGTTGGCCTGTCGTTTGATCCCGACTTAGCCTTCTTTTCATTGTGGTGGTCAGACCCGTTATTCCCACGTTTCTTACCACCATTTTGATCATTTCCATCATTCTTGGGAGGATCAGTCGATCCGCTTGGATTGTTCAGGCCCTTCTCTCCCTTCTCAATTGCATCATCCAACTTCATGTATTTGTCCGTCCAATCCAGAAATTGTTGTAATGTTGAAATTGGATTACGATGAATGCTGTCCCACAAAGGACTCCGATAGATAATGCCGGAAGAAATTTCCACCATCTTCCCCTCATCTCCCACTGCAGTAGCTCGGTTAGCTTCTCTCATGAACCTTTGTATGTAGTTCTTGAGGGACTCATCCTTTCCTTGTTTAATATCTGCCAAGTGATTGGCATAAACAGGAGGGGTCCGAGCAGCACTAAACTGCCTGCAAAACTCCTTTCTAAAACTTTCCCAAGAAGTGATAGAGTTAGGCTTAAATTTCCAATACCACTCCTGGGCAGTGTCGGACAATGTGGTGGGGAAGACTCTGCACCAATAGTCATCACTCACCCCGAGCAACTCTATCTGATCTTTGAATTTCCCCAAGTGCCTTATCGGATCTGCCTTTTCTGTATAAACTGGCAGTACCAGTGCTTTATACTTTGCTGGTGGTTGGGCTGCTCTAATTCGAGCACAGAACGGGCTGTCACTCCTGTGGTCTAATGGATCAATCGCATAGGGTCGTTTCGATAGACCTTGAACTGCTGCTGTCAGAGCATCAAGTTGGGCTTGGATGCTTGGGGCCACTGCCTGAGACTCATTCTCAGGACCGCCTGGTCGGGCATTCCTATCCGGCAGACCATCATCAAGTATTTCTACTTGACTGGTAGGTGGGATTGGATCTCGCCCTTCGACCGGGACGGTCATTCTCCTATCAACAATGATGTCTCTTAGATCCTTCTGACTGGTGTGCTTTCCTAATCGATCGAACACCGTACTCTGAGTTTTCTCGGAAGGCTTGCTATGCGAAACATGCTCCTTGCCATTGTGCTGGTTGGGATGCAGTGGTGGCCTTCCTGTCTGAGCTGGGCGATCTTTTCCTCCTCGATGGTTGTTATCGTTCTTCTCCTTCGACTGGTCAGTGTGATGACTGTCAGCTTCATCACAACCATGCCCATCTTTGAAGTGGGAAGTTTCTTTACCTCGAGGAGCTCTATTGTGCTCCTACTCAGGCGAAGTTTTCTTGCTACCTGATTTATGACTTCCAGACCTAGAAGTCTTTGATCGGTGGCTCCTTGAGGGGGTTCTGGAGTTTCCCCTTTGAGTTGAGGCACTGCCCGACCGGACCCCATCTTCCTCTCGACCAGGTGGGTTACTACCACTCCTGTTTAGGCCTCGAGAATGGGGTCTATTAGTGTTCTTACGACCAGCTTCTATGGTCCTTGCTCCTAGGGTGGCTGCCACTCCTGTTGCAACTTGGGCATTGGCCCGGGTCAGTTGCGTAGCTGCTTCCAGAGCATGTGCAGCCTCGCGATGTCGCCTATCGGCCTCCTCCTGCTGTCGTCGGATCTCCTCACTCCTGGCGTCCATTTCCCGTCTTTGCTGCTCAAATGCAGCCTTCTGCCTGGCCATTTCTTCAGTGAACGGCTTCTGTCTGGCGTTGAATTGTGCCATCTCCTCCTGGAAGGCCCCCATGGCTTCCTGAAGTTCTTCAACTTCTGGAGTCACATCCTCGAGCACGACTGTAGGCTCAGTCTCACGGTCTTGTGGGCCAGGACCTTCTGATCTGGCAGGCTCTTTAGAGGAGCCTGTCTTCTTGGAGGTCGCATTGGTGTTCTTAGGCGCCATAATACTTCAGGGACCGTCTATCTTTCTCTTCAGGCTCTCAATGAAAGCACCAAAATGTTCACCGCATTTTCGGCCAACGACGTGTAGACGTCAAAAACGATAAAAACCTTCAAGAGAAATAAACGACACAGACGATTTTTATAGTGGTTCAACCCCAATGTGTTGGTAATAGCCTAATCCACTTAGAGTTGTGATTATAGATCTGCACTCAAGATCAGATGAACCTGAGTCAACTGAGTTTCTTCAGTGTAGATTACAAGAATACAAGAATTCTCTCAAATACAAGTACTCTCTCTCTCTAGAAAATAAGAATTCGAATCAAAAGTTCAAAAGTCCTCTTTATGATGCCATAAGCCTTATATTTATAGGCTCAGGATCGTACAGATGATATCCCCCACAATCGGGATATTTTGCTATTCTCATTATATTTAATTTACAATAATATTCAAAATATAACAGTATACTACATTCATGGGATAAACTGAGAGATTCCCACGCAAGCCAAGACCGATTCTTGTTGAAGCCATTTCTATGATTCTTGCATAGCCCTGCTCTGTCTAGTTGATCCATATCACACTTAAGCTGGTCGACCACACCTTCACTGGGCAGACACGCACCTGACTGGGCAGACATGCACTTGGCTGGGCAGACATGCACTTGACTGTGCAGACATGCACTTGGCTGGGCAGACATGCACTTGACTGGGCAGACATGCACTTGGCTGGTCGGACATGGTCATGACCGATCGGCCAAGGTCATGCCTGGTCGGCCAAGGTCATGCCTGGGCAGACAAATATGTGACTGGCCGGACAAGGTCATGCCTGGGTAGGCAAACACATGACTGGTCGGACAAGGTCATGCCTGGGCAGACAAACATGTTACTGGTCGGATAAGGTCGTGCCTGGTCAGTCATGACACTTCTCTGGCCAGTCAAAATTCTCCATTGGTCTACCGGGTCACTCCTAAGCCAGGTCACCCAACCATTCCTTGCCATTTGTCATTTCTATTACCACGTCATCGTTTTCAAATTTTGGGGATAACACATACGAGATGCAAGTAATCTAGATTCGGATTACTGATGTGCATAGACATCTTAGTAAAGGTGTTGTATATAATAGAGATTATATATGACATGACCGATGAGAATTAATTATATTTATAAACTTGTTGTTTGACTTAAATTTTAATTCTTATCATAATAGATGATTATTTGTAGATTATTTTAAATCCTGAGTATTCATAAAAATCTGTTTATGTTTATTGGATCTTTTTATTCACTCGTTAAGGTCTCTTAGAATAATGAGGCTAATGGATTTTGTTTTAGAGATTCAATATCATGGATGGCTAGGAACATGAATTACAATAATGGATCCATGCTTTCCTAATAGATCGAATATTTGTTCCCTTAAAGGTTGATTTTGGAACTGAATAGTTATTGAGCTCAAATCTATAATTAGATTATAGATTAATTATTCGCTAGTGAATTAATAGTACGTAAGGATCAACAGGTAATTAGAAGGGTAAAATGGTAATTTTGACCAGCTCTAATTAACGATATATACTGATTGTATCAATGGACTACTAGAGAGAAACTCTGTAAATATAGTTCTATAAATACTTAGAGTGCAATTCCATATTTATATGGAGTAATCATAGAATTAATAAATAAGATTACTATATTAAAATGTTTAATTTATAATCTGGTTTATTGAGCTTCGTATTATAGGTCCATGGTCTCGAGATCACCTCTGTCCTACACTGTCAAGGGGAAGGATGTCAAAAGAAATATTTGTAAAGAGAAAGAACTGAATTGCAAAGGAATTAATTTTCCAGGGCAAGGAAATAATTATGTGATAATTATTGGTAATTGATTAATTGTGAATTAATTAATTATTTAACTATATAGTTTTTATTTTGAAAAACTACAGGTTAAAATTAATATTAATCGTGCATGGATTAATATAAAGAGAGAGAAAAATAAATATCATATTAATAAATATCTTATTTATAATATGATATTTATTTATTTAATTTAAAACTGATATTTTAAGATAAAGTTAATTTTGAATTAACTGATATTTATGTTGGGATAAATATATTGTCTTAAAGATTGATTAAACAAACAAATGAGAAAATCAGAGAAACCTCATACAGGCTTGGGTGACACACACTGTATTGTATAGTGTGTGGCGCCTAGCATCAGGGATTTAATCCATGAGATTTGAATTTTGAATTTCAAATTTTTTTGTTTAATTAGTTATTCAATTATTTTTTTTAAATAAGATTTAAACAAATAATTAAATGAAAATATCTTATCAGTTTTAATTTGAATTATATTTTAATTAAATAAAGATTATTTAATTAGATGAAATATCTTTATAAGTTTCATAGTACGTGACTTTCAGAATAAGGCTTGATTATTATTTTGAAAAATAAAAAGATAGACTCTCTCTAAAGCGAGAGTTTTCTCTAAGCCTGAAAACTATTCCAAACCTTCTCTCTGCCAAAACTCCCTAGATTTCATGTGTTGAGTACATCTAGGCAGTCACAAAAATCAACCTTTTGAATCCTACATGCCCACACACGGCATTGTGTGTTTGAGAATATTTATATATGTGTATGATCTTGGCTGGTATTAATATTTATTCAAATGGGTCCATATATTCCATTGCGTACCTTTGATTTTATCATTTAATACCAACAGATACAGCCTGTATCCCCAGAATCTCCATCAAGGGATAGGCCCTGGCCGACTTCATACTGGACTGCATTGGGATAACCAAGGATGAAGAACCCGTCGACCCCGTAATGCCCTTTTGGAAGATCTTCGTGGACAATGCGTTCAACGAGAATGGGGTCGGGGTCGAGATCATCCTAATATCCCCTCAATGTCACCATCTACAAAGCACCCTACGCTTCCAATTTGAAGCGTCGAACAACGAGGTCGTGCTGGCCGGACTACGCTTAGCCTGGGAGGTAGGGGCCGAGAACATTGAAGTCCATAGTGTTAGGAAAATATGTATTTGCCTCAATGGAAATAGTTAAGTGTTATCCCCATTTCCTGCATGGACTCGGGACCTTCGTCCAGGCCCATTGTCAGGGGCTGTGCAAGCATGCGGGCCCGGCCCAAGGCCTCTCGGTACGGAAATGTCCGAGAAGAGGGGTATGGGCCGGGGGTGCATGTCTGGGCCAATTTGAGGGGTCCGGCATGGCCCTTCGGGTTCCGTCCTCCGGGATGGTCGTCTGGGTGATGTGTGGACCATTCGAACCCTTCACAACATACGCGTCCTGATCCCGGACCCTGGTACGATCCGGGCCTATGGTAAATGAAGAGGGACAAAGGTAAACGAACCTGAATCACCTCATCCCCAGTTGGAGGGGTCAAGCGTCCAGGACCCTGAAGCCGCCCCACTCCGCATGGGCGTTGTCCCCACTTTTCACCTGCAGAAAAGGCCACCTCGGGATTGCACGCCGTTGTTTCAGGTCTGAGCTGCCAAGTACTCTGACTGGTCTTGTCTCCTGAATCTGCCATGTAACTCGAAGTGTCCAGACCAAAAGCACCATTTTGTCGGGCGAGATATAGCTCTTGAGTCAACTTATTGGGCCTTAGCTGGTCTGGAATTCATGTATGTTGTATCTTTTGTATTGGGCTTCCACTAGAAAGGCCAAGAATATCCGTTTCTCTTATGGGCCCGGGTCATACCCGGCCTAAACCCGGTGTTCCCATAAGCCTACAAATATAGGCTATAGAACACTGTTAGAGGGATCTCCCTTCAGCTAAGATACAGTGACTCTGTCAAAATACAGAGAAAAACTCCATTGTAAAAGGTTTTTCAAGCTCTAATACTATAGACTCGTGGACTAAGGCTAGTTAACGCCCCAACCACGTAAAAACCCCGTGTTAATCTTCTGCTTTCACTACAATTACCCTTAAATAATATTTATTAATAGAGTTACCGAAAATCTCGGTTAACAGTTTGGTGCTTTCATTGAGAGCTGAAGGAAGCTAGTGCTAACGTCAGGCCTATACTACAATGGTGAACATACGACACGCAACCTTTGACCCTAGCAATCCAGATCAGGGCAGCAGAGACCCGCTGCCTTCACAGCATCTTCCTCAGGATCTGCCCGAGAACGCCCCTCCTCAAACATTTCACCATGACGAGTCACAAGACTACGACGGTGGGACAGAATACGAAGAGGAGAATGAGGAGGAATATTATGAAGAGGAAAATGAGGGGGAGTACCACGACGAAGCTGCAAATCCCGAGACCCCCGAAGGAGAGCCCGACCAACAAGACTTGGAGGTGACCAGACTAAGGCAGCAAGTCTTGGATCAGGAAGCCAGGATCGCTGAGCAAGCGGAGGCGCATCAACGGATGCCAGAGTCTCTCTAAGCCCTGCAGGCACTCATAGTCGCGCAGGGTCCGGCAGCCAATCCCGCAATTGGCCCACTTCCAGAAGCGCAGCAGCCTCCTCCACAAGAGCAATCTGGGGTCCCCGAAGGAGCCAGCCCGGCCCCTCCCCCAGAGCCTTTTCCTGAGCCAGCTCCAGGAAACCCGAACAGGGAGAGAAAGAAGGCCGGTAGAAAGACCCGAGAAAAGACCACCCCTGTCACATAAGCTGGGACCCGTTCCAGGCCGCTCCCTACGAAAGAGAAGGTGCGCCCCGTCCCAGGACAAGGCCACCCGATCGATCCGCAGGGGATGCGGCCACGGAACGTACAGCCCCAGCACGCCCCAAGGCGAGACGAGCGGGAAAGATCTTTGCACCCAAGTGCCTCGGTTAACAAGAACCGTCGGGAACGGCCTCGCCGCGAGGAATGTCATGCTCTCAGTTTAGGGGATGACACTTCCCAGATAGACTTACGCGATGGACTAAACGCTCGGAAGGAGCGGGCCCGCAAGGAAAATATCCTCCCTCGAGATGGCAACCTCAGGAACAACCTCAACGACAGGAGGAACGAGAGAATCCCCCTAGAAGATGGCACGTCCAGGCAGCTCATGGAGCAGATGGCCGCGTTGAAAAAGGTCACGGATCGCCTGGTCCGCAAGCAAGAAGGCGCGGACACCGACTCCGACGAAGAGGATAAAGAGCCCTGCGAAGACACTGAGGGCCTACATCCAGCGCTTTACTGAAGAAGCCTCCAAGACGAAAGTAGACGACGGACAGCGCCTGGTGGCACTGTAGTCTGGAATCCGGGCCGGGTCCCCCCTATGGGATGACATGCAGCATAGCAAGGCCGCTACCCTGGAAGAGTTCATCGGGAGGGCCCAAGGATTCATCAACTGGGAGGAAGCCCAGATCCAGGCCTTTGGGTGGCCCCCGGCTCCGCATCCCATCCCCCAGACGTTCCCGGGATATGGGAGACAATTCCCGGCATAGTCCTACACCGCACCCCCCGTTGCCCCGGGACCGGCCGTCGCGCCCAGAGTCAGATACACCCCTACGGTGTACGGTCCTGCCACTTCAGGGTACGCCCCGGCCCAGTCCACCCACTTCTCCGGTTATGGCGTCGCGCCGACAAGGCAAAGCATGGCCCTTGTCGGGGCCCAGCAGTCATAGACAGGAGTGACTGAGGCGAGTGTGAACCCCTCCCGGGGGAAGCGATTGGGCAAAGGCCAAAACCGGCCCGAGCCAGTCAAGAAGGGGAAGAGGGGCTATGAGCCCCAATATTCATAATACACCAACTTGGTGGACACCAGGGAGAACATCTATCTGGCAACGGAGAGGGCAGTTCACTACCAGAAGCCTAGCCCCATGTTCAAAGGGGGAAGGAATCTGAGAGACACCAGTAAAAGGTGCGCCTATCACAAGGTTGTGGGCCATACCACTGATGAATGCCGGCAGCTCAAGGATGAAATTGAAAATCTCATCAAGTTGGGGCACCTCCACCAGTGGGTAAGGATGCCCGTGGGAGTCCCGGGCCTGTCAGCAAGCCCCGGACAACCCACGGTCCTGGGAACGACTCGGGCATACCCCCCTAGGTAGGGTATGCACAGGGACCCCTAGCGCAAGCCCCTCAGGGGGCCCCCGTCGCGCAAGTTCCCGGCCCCGGAATGCCTTACCCCTCCGGGGCAGCACCCCCTCGGGTTGACGGACATGTGGCAACCATCTCGAGCGGACCTCACCTGGGGGGGTCATCCAGGAACGACCAAAAGCGCTACCTAAGCGAGCTGGACCACGATCAAGAGGTGTGCGCCCTTGTCCACTCTCCAGCTCAGCGCCCTAAGTTGATGGACCTCCCTATCACCTTCACGGAGGACGACGCCCGCAATGTCCACTTTCCGCACCACGACCCGCTGGTCATAGATGCTCAAATCGCTAATAAGTTGGTGTCCCGCGTGTTGGTGGACAACGGGAGCTCCGTCAACCTGTTTTTCAAGCCCGCCTTCACCGCCATTGGCTTGATCGAAGCGGATCTGGCATCGTGCCCGACCCAGATTTACGGCTTCAACAGAGATGCACTTCTCCCCATGGGAAAGATCCAGCTGCCGGTTACGCTGGGTAGTGAATTGCAGCACTTGTTCAAGTTCTGCACCTTTGTAGTGGTGGACTGCCCCACCACTTACAACGTCATCTTTGGCCGGCCCGCATTGGTCGAGTTCGGAACCATCACCTCCATCCGCCATCTTTGCATGAAGTTCCCATGCGACAACTGAGGGGTAGGGACTGTCCGGGGAGACCAGAAGAGCGCCCGGAAGTGCTACGATGTGTCAGCCCGACCCATATACATGATCTGGGAAGAGCCCGTTGAGGACTTCGTCAAACCAATTCCCCTCCCGCCTGCTGAGAGGTTGGTCCAGGACGAGGATGACCTGGACCCACGGATAGGGGACGACCGCATCCTGGAACCAATGGACGAGATAGAAGAGGTGTGCATCAGTGAAACCGATTCGACCCGGATCATCCAAGTCGGGAAAAGTCTGCCGGCAGACGTCCGGGCCGCCATCATCGCCCAAGTTAAGAGAAACCAGGATATCCTGGCCTGGTCCCACTCAGACATGACTGGGATCGACCGCAATATCATTTGCCACGCATTAAGTATTGACCCAAATGTGACCCCGGTCCGCCATAAACGTAGGCCTTTGGGGATGGAGAGAGCCGAGGCCCTTAAGCTGGAGGTTGAGAAGCTGTCTTCCATCAACTTCATACGCGAGGCTGTGTACCCCGTGTGGCTGGCCAATCCCGTCTTGGTGCCGAAACCGAATGGGACGTGGAGAACATGCATCGACTTCACGGACCTCAACAAAGCCTGTCCGGAGGACTGTTTCCCGCTCCCACGGATCGATCAAATGGTGGATGCTACGTCCGGGTACGAGATCTTGAGCTTCATGGATGCTTACTCCGGCTACAATCAGATCTCTATGAACGTGGAAGATCAGGAGCACACCAGTTTCCAAACCGACAAGGGAATCTACTGCTACATAGTCATGCCTTTCGGGCTGAAGAATGCCGGAGCAACTTACCAAAGGCTCGTCAATCGAATGTTTCGGACCCAGTTAGAGCGAAACATGGAGGTATACATCGATGATATGCTGGTCAAGTCCAAGACGTCCCGGAACCATTCGGATGACCTGGCGGAGACTTTCGCAGTTATCCGGAAGTATGGGATGAAGCTGAATCCCAAAAAGTGCACTTTCGGCGTGGCCTCCAGGAAGTTCCTGGGCTTCATAGTGAGTTTCTGGGGAATAGGAGCCAATCTAGATAAGATCAAGGCACTGATTGACATGGCCTCTCCCCAGAAGCACAAGGATGTACAAAGCCTGACGGGGCGAATAGCCGCCTTGAGCCGCTTCGTTTCCAAAGCCACAGACAAGTGCGTCCCGTTCTTCAACGTCCTTCGGGGAAGCCAGCATTTCGAATGGTCACCCAAATGCAAAGAGGCCTTTCGTAAGCTGAAAGATCACTTGGCCCAAGCCCCAATCCTGGCAAAATCGGTAGAAGGGGAGCCCTTGTATCTATACCTGGTCGTGACTGAGCACGCGATCAGCACCGCGTTGGTACGAGAGGAAGAAAGGGCATAACTCCCGGTATACTATGTAAGCAAGCGATTGCTGGACGCTGAGTCTCGGTACCCATTGATCAAAAAGCTGACTTTCTGCCTGCTGATGGCATCCCGAAATCTTCGACCTTACTTTCAGGCCCACGCCATAAAGGTCCTCACCAACCATCCCCTGCGACAGGTGTTACAAAAGCCCGAGTCATCGGGAAGACTCCTGAAGTGGGCCATGGAGCTGAGCCAGTTCGATATATCCTACGTCCCTAGGGCGTCCATCAAGGGACAGGCCCTGGCCGATTTCATCGTTGAGTGTTCCGGGGTGCCTCCGGAAGACAATATTCCCAAAGCCCCTGCGGTGCCCGTATGGAAGGTCTTCATGGACGGAGCCTCGAATGAGAACGGGGCTGGGGCCGGGATCATCTTGGTATCACCGCAGGGGCACCAGTTACAAAATACCCTCCGTTTCCAGTTCAAGGCATCAAATAACGAAGCGGAGCATGAAGTTGTCCTAGCCGGGCTGCGTTTGGCCCGGGAGGTAGGGGCAGCAAACCTGGAAATCTACAGCGATTCCCAGCTAGTTGTCAGACAAATCTCGGGGGAATATCAGACTAAAGGAGAGAGAATGGTGGCCTACGTGACTCAAACGAGGGAAATGCTACAGGCATTCACAACGCATTCCATCCGCCAGATCCCCCGGGAGCAAGATGTCTTCGCAGATACACTAGCGAAACTGGCCACCGACGTCGAGGTAGAGCTAGCCGGACTTGTCCCCGTCAACCATATCCCCGTCCCAAGCATCAGGGCCCCCGCGGTCCACACCGTCGATCACTCCACTTCCTGGATGGGACCGCTCATCCGCTACCTGTCTGCCGGGGAAGTTCCAAATGACCGGGCCGCAGCAAGGAAACTCCAGTACCAAGTCCACCGATATGTCATGATGGACGGAAAACTCTATCGTCAGGGTTTATCCATGCCTTACCTCAGGTGTGTGTCCTGGATTGAGTTGAGCGCCATCATGCATGAAGTGCACGAAGGTTTTTGCGGAGATCACACTGCCGGGCCCAGCCTATCCAAGTAGATCCTGCGCCAAGGGTATTTCTGGCCAACCATGAAGAAAGACTGTATTGGCTACGTCCGCAAGGGTGAACAGTGCCAGAGGTACGCGAAGGTTCCATCGGCCCCCCTGACAAGGATAACCTTGATGAATTACCCCTGGCCCTTCGCATGTGGGGGATCGATCTCGTCGGATCTCTCCCAACCGGGAAAGGACGGGTAAAGTATGCCATCGTGGCCGTGGACTATTACACGAAGTGGGTTGAGGTGGAGCCCATGAACACAATCACTTCCAAAAAGGCCTTAGATTTCGTCATCAATAACATAGTGTGTCGGTATGGCCTCCCCTACAAAATCATGTTCGACAACGGGAAGCAGTTCGAGAGCGCCCACTTCACGGATTTTTGCGAAAGGCACGGTATAGTGAAGAGGTTCTTCGCGATTGCCAGGCTCCAGGCAAATGGGCAGGCAGAAGTCGTGAACAAAATCCTGAAGGGGATACTGAAGAAAAAACTCCAGGTCTGTAAGAGCAAATGGCCCGAGGAACTGCCCCGCGTACTATGGGCTTACCGGACGACCGAGAGAACGTCAACCGGAAACACCCCCTACTCTATGGTCTATGGATGCAAAGCCATCATCCCAATCGAAACGACTGTCCTGTCCCACCGACGTGACACGTACGATCCCGCCCAGAACCACGCCTTACTTCAAGAAACACTAGATCTAATCGAAGAGATCCGGGAAGAGTTGCAGGTACAGCTGAAGATGTACCAAGGCAAGATCGCGCGACACTTCAACTCCAAAGTCAAGAGCCGTAAGTTTGTAACCGGCGACTTAGACTTGCGAAGAGTCTTCCCTGCTACTCAAGATCCGGGAGTGCGGGTTCTAGGCCCAAATTGGGAGGGGCCATATGAGATCCAACACGAGGTGTGCCCCGGAACATATCGCTTAAAGCGGCTCGATGGCTCGGAAGTCCCGCGAGCCTGGAATGCGGAGCATCTCCGTAAATACTATCAGTAGTCAAAGAGCGTTTCCCAGTTTAATATTTTCGTTGTAAACAATGTACGCCTCAGGGCGAACCTTTTTCAAACAATGAAAATGGCGTGTGCAAAACGTCATAAAGAAATATTGTGAAACTATGCTAATCTTTCTCAAGTGACCCCAGACCCGTCTCCGCTCACTTGCGGGGGGTATCCCGGGTATAAGCAAACACCTGGCAGGGCGCAAGCTTAGGCTAGTCCCGGCTCAGACCACCAAGGTCCGGGCGACGCAAACCCCACGGTCCCACCCGGGACGAACATGTCCGGGGATATAAAATAAAGAGGACCGAGCCGGAGGCCCGTCCCATCCCGGACGAATGACGTCCGGGGGTATAAAACAAAGGGGACCGAACCGGAGGCCGCTCCCACCCCGGACGAACGACGTCCGGGGGTATAAAACGAAGGACCGAGCCCAAGGCCATTCCCACCCCGAACGAATGATGTCCGGGGGTATAAAATAAAGATGACCGAGCCCAAGGCCGGTCCCACCCTGGACGAACGACGTCCGGGGGTATAAAATGAAGGACCGAGCCCAAGGCCGATCCCACCCCGGACGAACGATGTCCGAGGGTATAAAATAAAGAGGACCGAGCCCAAGCCAAGTCCCACCCCGGACGAACGATGTCCGGGGGTATAAAATAAAGAGGACCGAGCCCAAAGTCGGTCCCATCCCGGACGAACGACGTCCGGGGGTATAAAACAAAGAGGACCGAGCCCAAGGCCGATCCCACCCCAGACGAACGATGTCCGGGGGTATAAAATACTGAGGACCGAGCCGGAGACCGGTCCCACCCCGGACGAACGATGTCCGGGGGTATAAAATAAAGAGGACCGAGCCGGAGGCCGGTCCCATCCCGGACGAACGTTGTCCGGGGGTATAAAATAAAGAGGACCGAGCCGGAGGCCGGTCCCACCCTGGACGAACGACGTCCAGGGGTATAAAACGAAGGACCGACCCCAAGGCTGGTCCCACCCCGGACGAACGATGTCCGGGGGTATAAAATAAAGAGGACCTAGCCGGAGGCCGGTCCCATCCCGGACGAACGATGTCTGGGGGTATAAAATAGAAAGGACCGAGCCCAAGGCTCGTCCATTTCAGACAATTGATGTTCGGGAGATAGAAGCATCCGGTTTACCCCAGGGCAAAGCCATGGCCTAAAACTGATAAAAGGAGAACAAAGCTCCAAGTTAAACTAAGCCCCGATGGCCCTGGACTTGGTGCCAGGATTACAAAATCGGTGAGTTAAGTAGTTGGGTCTAATCCAGGCTGTTGGAACTGGAACTAAACCCTCACAATCAATTAATCGCAGCAACAGAATGAAATTTCTACTCGGAACAACGAAAGGAAGCCTACATAAAAGTCAGAGAAGGTAGCAGTGTTTTAAATTTAATTACAAGACAAAAATACTAATAAAATTACAAGGCCGGGATTCAGGCCTACAACTCGTCCGCCCGGAGGTCCGCGTCCTCCTTCTCCTTGGCCTCGAACTCGGCCCGCTTTAACTCCGGACCAGAAAAGACAAAGAGGTTCATACTCTTGTCCTTGCACCAAGCCATGTAGATGGACTCGTCAAAAGTGACATCCAACAGGCCCTCGGCCTCCTCCTTTTTGCAGCGGGTTGTTTCGTGCGCCGCCTTCTCCTGAAGGAGAAAGTCGCCCAGTTTGCAGACCCGGACCTTCAAGGCCTGGATCTCCTCCTTATCCAAGACGGACTAAGTCGCGGCCGTCTCCAAAAGTGTCGCCCACTCATAGGCCTCCTTTGATTTCCGGGACAACTCCTCTTCCAACCCGGCCTTGGCGCAGTCGAGCTCCTCGCGCTCTGTTTGGGCACGGGCCACCTCCCGGCCAAGAGCTTCCTTAGTGGCCTCCCTCTGATTCACGGCCGCCTCCAACTCCAGCTTACCCGTCTCCATCTTCATGGCCAGCTCGGCCACCAGATCGGCACTCCGATGGGACAACAGGTCAACCTGGAGCAAAGAAAAGTTAGAAAATAAAATCCTCATCAACAAATAAGAGAAGGGATGTAAGAAAAGTAAAAGTTACTGCGGTGGCCTGGTGGAGGAGAACCTGGGAGATGAACAGTATGTCCGAGTTGGCTATTGTGGCGTACCTCTTGAGTTGGAGGTTGGACATGGTGTTCCCAACCTGGTCTAGCAGGTCAGCCGCCAGGGGGGCCGTGCCCTGTCCGAGTTTAGGGCGGAAGCCCGCTTCGGCGGCTGGCCGATCCACGATCGGCTGAGGAGCGCTGAACTCGGCAGGACGCTCCATGAATTCAACCTGACGACGGATCGTCAGGGCTCTATAAGTTTCGTCCCTCCAGCACTGACCGTTTTCCCAGGTCCAGTTGATCAGCCGGGACTGCTCATCTCGCAGGGCTGACTCCCCCTCCTCGAGAAGAGTCGAGCGTATGGGGAGAACGGGCAGTGCAGGGATTTCCTTCGCGGCCCCCCGACTCTCACCATGTGACTCTTCAGCCGAGCCAGCTCGCCTCATTCGGACCCTCTTCCCGGTGTTACCCAGCATCCGGGCCCCTCTTCCCCGAGCTCCGGCTGACCGCCGCGCCCGCCTCCAAGTCAATCATGGGGGGCTAGGCGGTGGCAGAGATTGTAGCAGGCTCCATGGCCTGGAGGGGGACCGCGGCCAGGACTCCCTCACCGGGACAGAGCTCCATCCCGGACAGTTCCTTGGTAAGGTTGGGCTCCAGGCCCGTCACCTCATTTTTCTTCCTGGCCGCCTTCTTGGCCGCCCTGTCCTTGATGAGCCACCTCATTTCGTTGGCAGGGGTTGACATATCGGAATCCCCTGAAAAAGTACAGAAAAGGGAGTTAGGATGATTAACCAATCAGACAAAAACACGCAAATCAAAGTTAGAAATGACCCGGGACGAACCCTCATCTATGCCCCGGGCGTGACTCAATTCCTCTAAAGCAAATGAATGGACCTGATCCCCTATGTCGTCCGGGTTCAGGAAGCCCCCATACTAGAGGAACCCGGATAAGAACATGAGGACCTCCGAGCCTACGGGGATGGGAATTGAAGGTCTCATCTCCCCATCGGCCCCGAACGCGGGGCTCGGGGGTACTAGCCTATCCCTAGCTAAGTCCCCGACTCGGGGAGCATAAGTTAAGATTAAAGGGGAGTTACCTCGCCCCGATACGCTAGCCCCGGGAGTCCCAATGTTTGGTAGGGCATCTTCGAAGAGCTCCTCCAGCTCCTCTGAGGTAGCCGCCTCTGTCAGGGCCTGGTCCTTCTTGCGTCGGGCCGCGTCAGCTCGTGCCACTCTTTCCACGCTGGCAATGTGATCCAGGGCCAACTACTCCTGGACGTCGACGTTTTTCTCGTAGGGGATGCCCCGAAGGTTCGGGATAACAATGGTCTGGGTGGCCGCAAGCATCCCGACCAGTCGAAGATTGTCGTTCGTGACGTAGCCGCCCACGTCCAGATCCTCCGCGCTCAACTCAGAATAAAACCTCCTCATTTCCATGATGAACTCGGTAAGGGGAGTTTGAGCGAAAGGCCCTGCCACCCGGAAGACATGATAAGAGACGACTAAAGAGGATAAGGAATAAAATAGATGACCAGGAAAATACTTACCCACTCGCTGGAAGTCCAGCAGCAGTGTGGGGTTCTTGTCCACGAGGAACCCGGACGTAAGGAACCAGTAATGCCTGACGTCCAGGGGATGCCTCCAGGACCTGGTAGGAGCGGGGTAGCCACTCCGCGGCTTCAGTCTATAAAACCCGTCCAGGGTCTTGTCCTTGACGTTGACCTGCGGCTCCAGCTTGTAGAAGTACAGGATCTCCGCAGGGGTGGGCTCCGCAACCTCCTTCGCGATGCAAAACACCCGCCATCCAGCAAGTAGCCGGTACGCTTGAGGCAGAAGCTGGAACGACGCAATTCCCGCGCTGATGTGACCGGCGCAACCTCCTTCGTACGTCAAGAACCGCATGAAATAGTCGTGAAGCGGGAGCATAGCTCCCGCGCTGATGTGACCGGCGCTCCAGGCCCCGAATCCTTCCACGAACGTATGCGCCCGCTCCTCGATCCTAGCCATGCAGTTGTGAAAGAGTCCAGGAGTTGATTCGATGCCCAGACGCTGCTCTAGGAGCAGCATCATCCGGTAGTTCCGGAACAGGTTGGGCGTCACGTCCATTTCCCACCTGTTGCCCTTGGGCGTCCGGGATCCAGAAAAGATGACAGGGGCCTTATTGACCTATTCTTCAGAATGGATCATAACTCCCGCTGCCATAGCTGACGATCTGGGAACAAAGAAAGAAAGCAAAGCAGTCAGTACCTAAACCCAAGAAAGTTGGTCAAGGTATGGGGGGTCTCCTAAGGACTTCTTGGAGCCCCTTCGGATCTGGTCCAGGACTCCGAAGAGCCACAGGACCCTGATCGGGAAAGAAGGAAACTACTAAGATCCGCCCTCTGTCTGGGAAGCATTTGGATACAGAGCAACCCGAACTAGGCAGCCTTCCTAACAACTCCTAAATATAAAGCCTAAACGCACGCATTAAAAGAACATCATAAGTTCACAAAGTCGTCAAGAGAGTCAGGAGGACTTACTGTGAGTTGTCGGCCGTAGAAGATGGTGGATGTCCGACTGTAAGGACGGTAGAACCTCGTTCTTGAAATGGTGTAGCTGGTTTAGCAGTTCGTCGATAGGACAGACCCGAGACGCGTCTTCAGGTAGAAGGGCAGAAGTTGGGGTTCTGGGGAACAGGCGGCGGCGCAGAGTCAACAGATGGTGATATATGTCGTCGGCGATGTCGGACATGCGAGGCTCGAGCAATGCTTATCGGTTCTTAAACTGGTTTGAAGGTGTAAAAGTGCCAAATTTGCTTTCGTGGGGTATTTATAATGGCCCCAAGTCCTGGCCTCCGATCCAACGGAGAGGTGTCTCTTCATCGGATGGTCAGGAGTCGCGCAGGGACATTTATGAGTCCTTTCAGGTTGGATCCTAGCCATCTCAGATCTAACGGCCCAGAAGGGGCGGATGCCAAAGGTCGCCATATCCTACGGTCCACCTCATCCCAGGGACATTAATGATGGACCCCTGTGCAGATGGGACACTTCGTGACGTGCGCTGACACGCTAGCCTAGGCCTAGCGACCCTTGGGAGGGCTAGGCGACCTTTCAAGACCTGTGCAGCAATCACCTGTTGACACGTGTTTCCTTTCCACGAAGCGGGACAAAGGTAAACGTCCCAGGATATTGGTAAACGGTCCAGGCCAAACATACGGCCAATACCACGACCCGTTGTCACGAACCCATGATCCCGGGCAGGAACTGGGAAGGCAACCATGTGAGCGTCCTGGGAACGATGCAACCCTCCTCCTGGCAGGCCTAGGTGAAGACTTGGGGGGTAAATGTTATCCCCATTTCCTGCATGGACTCGGGACCTACATCCAGCCCATTGTCAGGGGCTGTGCAAGCATGCGGGCCCTGCCCAAGGCCTCTCGGTACGGAAATGTCCGAGAAGAGGGGTATGGGCTGGGGGTGCATGTCTGGGCCCATTTGAGGGGTCTGACATGGCCCTCCGGGTTCCGTCCTCCGAGATGGTCGTCCGGGTGATGTGCGGACCATTCGAACCCCTCACAACATACGTGTTCTGGTCTCGGACCCTGGTACGGTCCGGGCCTGTGGTAAATGAAGAGGGACAAAGGTAAACGAACTCGGATCACCTCATCCCTGGTTGGAGGGGTCAAGCTTCCAGGACCCTAAAGCCACCCCACTCCGCGTGGGCGTTGTCCCCACTTTTCACCTGCAGAAAAGGCCACCTCGGGATTGCACGTCGTTGTTTCAGGTCTGCGCTGCCAAGTACTCTGACTGGTCTTGTCTCCTGAATCTGCCTCGTAACTCGAAGTGTCCAGACCAAAAGCACCGTTTTGTCGAGTGAGATATAGCTCTTGAGTCAACTTATTGGGCCTTAGCTGGTCTGGAATTCATGTATGTTGTATCTTTTGTATTGGGCTTCCACTAGAAAGGCCAAGAATATCCGTATCTCGGATGGGCCCGGGTCATACCCGGCCCAAACCCGGTGTTCCCATAAGCCTATAAATACAGGCTATAGAACACTGTTAGAGGGATCTCCCTTCAGCTAAGATACAGTGGCTCTGTCAAAATACAGAGAAAAACTCCATTGTAAAAGGTTTTTCAAGCTCTAATACTATAGAGTCATGGACTAAGGCTACTTAACGCCCCAACCACGTAAAAACCCCGTGTTAATCTTCTGCTTTCACTACAATTACCCTTAAATAATATTTATTAATAGAGTTACCGAAAATCTCGGTTAACAGTAAGATAATTACAACTCTAAACTAAATATTACAAATAAATATTATTGATTAAAAAATGTTACAACTCTATGAAAAAAATTACATGTAAATATATAGAAAGAGGTAGAAGATGATAGAAATAGAAGATACAACTCTAAGACTAAAAGATAAAAATAAACTAGAAGTAGTAGAATGAAAGATATAGATGAGATTACAACTCTAAAACAGAAGATACATATAAAAGAGTAAATATAGAATAATAGAAGAAATGAAAAAGCAATAGAATAAAAGAACAAGAATAACAACAATGAGCTAAGAACTCTCACTCACACAACCAAAGTGAAGAGTGTTGGGGATCACCAACTTGAACAAGGTTTGATACCTTTGTCCAAAAGCTTATTTCCCCCTAACTCAAGCACTAAGGGATCTCTCACAGATATTGGAAATGCTTTCTGGAATTATCAAGCCTCAAGGAGTTTCTAGCCAAGTGCTCTAATGGATAGAAATGTTGTGTCTTATCAGTGAGCATTAGGCTCCTATTTATAGAGTTTTGAGACACCCTTTGAATTTCAAATTCCACCAACCCCCATGGTTGTTACCAATGATTAATTGGATGTTTTATGGAATTAAAATAGAGATTTGGGAGTTACTTGGCTGTTGGAAACATTCAAAATTGGATAAAAACCAAATTTGTATGAAGCTGTCAGCCACTAGGGGCCCTTGGTCATTTTCAGCAACCAATTTTTTTAGTTTTTTCCAAAACGTTCAAATTTATTCCCACTTGATTTTGTAACTTCCATACACAATATGGGAGTTAAAATCACATCTCTATCAGCCATTTCTCATATGGCTTTAAGAAATTCATCTCAATATTGTGTAACAACAAATCTACACAATAATGGGTGATATTTAGGAGTTACAAATTTGTGATGAATTCGTAACACCAAACATGTTACATGTTTGGATATTTCACATATATCCAAATAATGTAACTCTCTATTATATGTTACAATATGTGACACTCTATGTCACATTTATTTAATCTAAAACATTATATTATAAAATACTATAACATTCCCCCACTAGATTAAATAGTCATCTATTGTAACACTTATTTAATCAATCATTATATTTAAAAATATAACGTATCCCCCACTTGATTAAATAAGAACTCTCTATTATAGGATTCATTGCATTAGTGCATAAAGTAAAATGTTTTTGAACTTGAACTTTACTATAGTGTAATTATCACAAAATTTGTCAAAAATTTGGTTGCACTAGGCATTGAACCATCTTTTCATGATAACAAATTGGTGATAACACACACACCTTTGCGATGTTCACTTGAGACCTCTATGTCTCACTTTGCACCGTTAATGGCCATGTGCACTTTCCATTCATGGACATTCTTGAGAATACTCCCAATTCTCATGAGAGGCGGCACCACCCCTAGGTCCATATAGGTAGAATTCTTACAGTATTTTGTTACCAAAAATACTTGTCTTTACAAGACTGAATTCTATTAAAAAAAAAAACCTTTCGGTTTTAACCCTCCACTTGGTAACACACAAGTACTCAATATCTCAGATGGGACTTGTTTTGAGTACAACTAATATTCACTTGATTGACTTGTTATTACCTATTGAACCTAACACTAGTTGATAACTAGTATTAAGATAGGTTACCATCAATCGTGAATCTCTTTGGGGAGTTTAAGTCCCATCCCTCGAGTTGATGCAGCCACTAAATCCCTCGTTAGTGGCTTAGTGAAAGGATCCGCCAGTTTTTCACTTGTTCTCACATAGGATATTGAGATGACTCCTTTTTGAATCAATTCTCTTACATATCCATGTCTAGACTTCCCATTATACACTCTGTTGTATGCTCTAGCCAATGTCGCTTGGCTATCACAATGTATCAATATAGTAGATACATTATCTTTGATTAGGGGAATCTCTATCAACAGATCCCTTAACAATTCGGCCTCTTTGCCGGTAGCAGCTAGAGCTATGAACTCTGCTTCCATAGTGGAATGAGATATACAGGTTTGTTTCTTGGAACCCTAAGAAATTGCACCTCCACCAAGTGTAAATACCCAACAAGTTGTGGACAAGTTGTCCCCAAGATTGGATATCCAACTTGCATCTGTATATCCTTCTAATATCGAAGGAAATTTGGAGTAGTGAAGGCTTAGTCCTTTGGTTTTCTTGAGATAACCTAGGACTCTTCCAATTGCCTTACAATGATCCACACTTGGATTACTTGTAAACCTACTAAGTTTACTTACCGCAAATGCTATATCAGGTCTAGTACACTGGGCAGCGTACATTAGACTCCCTATAGCACTAGCGTACTCCAATTGAGCCACCGCTCTTCCTTCATTCTTCTCTAGTTTTACACTATGATCGAATGGTGTATTGACATCTTTAACCTTGAGATGGTTAAATTTGTTCAATACTTTCTCAACATAGTGGGCTTGCCCTAACGCAAAACCCCCACTATGTTTCTTTACTTTGATACCGAGTATGGTATCAACTTCTCCAAGATCTTTCATCTTGAAGGTTGATGATAGAAACCTCTTCGTTTCTTCTATCCCTTTCATGTTATTACTTAGAATAAGCATGCCATCCACGTATAAGCAAACAATGATCACATATCCCTTACAAGTTTTGGAATACAAACACTTGTCTCCATTGTTATGTCTAAACCCATTAGACATTATGGCTTGATCAAATTTCTCATGCCATTGCTTAGGAGCTTGTTTCAATCCATATAAGGATTTTACAAGTCTACAAACTTTATGTTCATATTTTGGTAGGACAAACCCTTCGGGTTGTTCCATATAGACCTCCTCATTGAGGTCACCATTAAGAAATGCTGCTTTGACATCCATTTGATGAACATACAAGTTGTGTATAGAAGCTAAAGTGAACAAGATTCTTATAGAAGTTGTTCTTGCAACAGGCACATAGGTATCGAAATAATCGATACCCTCTTTTTTCCTAAACCCTTTAGCTACTAATCTAGCTTTAAAGGTTTCAATAGTGCCGTCATTGTGGTATTTTCTCCTATATACCCACTTACACCCAATTGGCTTAGATCCCGGTGGGAGGTCTACCAATTCCCAAGTGTTATTGGAAAGAATGGAATCCATCTCATCATTGATGGCTTCTTTCCAAAATGCACTATCTCTCGATTGCATAGCTTCTCTATAAGTCTTAGGATCATCCTCAACAAGAAGTACAATAGGAATTTTCCTAATGACTTCCTCTCTATTTCCTTCTACCATGTAGAATGAAATCGTTGAGAATCTATCTCATCCACTACTAGACTTTTATGATTTTTAAGCCCTTGACTTCTTCTAGGTTCAAAGGGTTGCTTTACATCCTTTTGAGAATTCTCCTCTTGAGAATCAACTTTGGATGTAGAAGCTTGAGAATTGTTCTCATATAAAAAAGTCTCCTTTAGAGATGTTGAGGCTTAAGAATTGTTGTCACATAACATATTCTCAAAAAATTTAACTTCTCTAGATTCAATCATAATATAAGACTCTAAGTCTAATAGCCTATAAGCTTTACTATTGTTGGCATAACAAACAAAAGCACATTTTATGGCTCTTGAATCTAACTTTGTTCTATTAGGTTCGTTTTTCTTGCAATATGCAAGACACCCCCACACTTTGAAGTACCCTATGTTGGGTTTTCTTCCTTTCCATAACTCATATGGAGATATCTCATTTTTCTTCATCAGTATTCAATTAAGAATGTGACAAGCGGTTAAAAGCGCTTCACCCCATAAGTTGAAGTTCAACTTAGAAAACACCAACATAGAATTTATCATCTCTAGATAAGTCCTATTTTTCCTTTCGGCTACACCATTGTGTTGTGGTGTATAAGGTGTAGTGCACTCATGAATTATACCATTTTCTTCACAAAATGTATTGAATTCATTAGAGAAGTACTCTCCTCCTCTATCACTTCTTAGCACCTTAATCTTTTTATTTAGTTGATTTTCAACTTCTAATTTATACAATTTAAAAGCATCAAAAGTTTCATCTTTATGCTTTAAAAGGAACACATAGGTATATCTACTAAAATCATCTATAAAAGTAAGAAAATACCTTTTACCACCTCTAGTTAAAACACTATTTAATTCACAAAGATCACTATGGATTAAATCTAGTAAATTAGATGATCTTTCTACACTAGGAAATGGTTTCTTAATCATTTTCGCCTTAACACATGCTTCACATTTACCATAGTTTTTAATATTGCATGCAATCATACCACATTTTACTACTCTTTTCATGGTAAAAAAACCTATATGCAACAGTCTAAGATGCCACAAAAATAAAGAATCATACTCAACAATATAGGCAGAATTATCATTTTTATTGATAACATTGAAAGTTACATCATTGGTGCACAGTTTAACCATTCCCTCACAAGAGTACCCTTTTCCGAAGAATACATTTGATTTGGTAAGTATAAGTTTACCGAACTCAAAAACGGCTTTAATGCCGAGCTTGCCAAGTAAATCACCACTTACCAAGTTTCTACACATTTCGGGAACATAAAGTACATTCACTAATGTAACTTTCTTGCCGGAGGTGAAGTAGACTTCAATAGTACCTTTGCCAAGTACCTTGGATTTGCCCTCATTGCCCATTTGTATCTCATGGTTTCCCTTTTACTCTTCAATGGTCTTGAACAATGATTTGTCATAGGTGACATGGACGGTGGCACATGTATCATACCACCACCCTTTCACCTTGCCTTGGACCGCATTCACCTCACTAAGGGTAGCAACAATGTTTTCCTCTTGAGTTGCGTTCACCTTAGGTCCTTGTTGGTCTTTTCTATGCCTACACTCTCTAGCAAAGTGACCCTTTTTTCCCACACACAAAGCAAGGACCTTTCTCGCCCTTAAACTTGTTTGGGTTGGTTTTTGGATCCAAAGGTTTCTCATTACCCTTTTTCCCTTTGTTTTTGGGATGTTTTGATTGTGACACTGCATTTGCTTTGGAAGTCTCTCCATTAGACCCCTCCACAAGTTTATCTCTACATATCGATTCCTCTTCGATTCGAATATAATTTTGGATCTCCTCCAAAGAATAATCCTCATTTTTATGAAGGATTCTTTTCCTATAGCTCTTCCAAGTTGGTGGTAATTTCGCCACTATAGCACCAACTTGAAATGCCTCGGGAAGCTCAATCTTTAACACTTTCAATTTGTTAACAATTATTTGAAATTCATGTATTTGAGGAAGAATAGGCTTATCACCAAAAAATTTGAAATCGAAGTATTGAGATATCAAAAACTTTTTAGTACCTTCCTCTTCCACCTTAAACTTTTTCTCAAGTGCATCCCATATCTCCTTGGCCGATTTGGTCTCGGTGTAGAGGTCATAGAGCCTATCAGATAGGGCGTTGAGGATATGACCCCTGTAAAGGAGATTGTCCTTCTCCCTCTTCCTTCTTTTCTCCACCTCATCGGGAGTATCTTTGTCGGATGGCTCGGCTAGAGGTGCCAAGGAAGACTCAAGGATGTAGGCGATTTTGAGAGTGGTTAAAAGAAACCTCACCTTGTCTTGCCACCTAGTAAAATTGGATCCATCAAACCTATCCAATCTCACTAGGTCTTGGTTCATGATCTTGATGGTCTCACCTTCCATTGAAACAAACAAGGGATAAGCTTTTGAATGTTGGGAAAATATGTATTTGCCTCAATGGAAATAGGTAAGATAATTATAACTCTAAACTCAATATTACAAATAAATATTATTGATTAAAAAATGTTACAACTCTATGACAAAAATTACATGTGAATATAGAGAAAGAGGTAGAAGATAATAGAAATAGAAGATACAACTCTAAGACAAAAAGATACAAATAAACTAGAAGTAGTATAATGAGAGATATAGATGAGATTACAACTCTAAAATAAAAGATACATATAAAAGACTAAATATAGAATAATAGAAGAAATCAAAAGCAATAGAATAAAAGAACAAGAATAACAACAATGAACTAAGAACTCACACTCACACAACCAAAGTGAAGAGTGTTGGGGATCACCAACTTGAACAAGGTTTGAAACCTTTGTCCAAAAGCTTATTTCCCCCTAACTCAAACACCAAGGGATCTCTCACGGATATTGGAAATACTTTCTGGAATTATCAAGCCTCAAGGTGTTTCTAGCCAAGTGCTCTAATGGATAGAAATGTTGTGTCTTACCAGTGAGCATTAGGCTCCTATTTATAGAGTTTTGAGACACCCTTTGAATTTCAAATTCCACCAACCCCCATGGTTGTTACCAATGATTAATTGGATGTTTTATGGAATTAAAATAGATATTTGGGAGTTACTTGGCTGTTGGAAACGTTCAAAATTGGATAAAAACCGAATTTGTATGAAGCTGTCAGCCACTAGGGGCCCTTGGTCATTTTCAGCAACCAATTTTTTTAGTTTTTTCCAAAACGTTCAAATTTATTCCCACTTGATTTTGTAACTTCCATACACAATATGGGAGTTAAAGTCACATCTCTATCAGCCATTTCTCATATGGCTTTAAGAAATTCATCTCAATATTGTGTAACAACAAATCTACACAATAATGGGTGATATTTAGGAGTTACAAATTTGTGATGAATTTGTAACACCAAACATGTTACATGTTTGGATATTTCACATATATCCAAGTAATGTAACTCTCTATTATATGTTACAATATGTTACACTTTATGTCACATTTATTTAATCTAAAACATTATATTATAAAATGCTATAACACATAGTGACTCCCAGCTAAGTGGTCAAGCAGATTTCGGGAGAATACCAAACAAAAGGTGAGAAGATGGCCGCCTATGTGGCACGAACCCGGGAGTTACTCCAATCTTTCTTAAGACACTTCATCCATCAGATCCCCAGGGAATAAAACGTGTTTGCAGACACGCTGACCAAATTGGCCACGGATGTTGAAGCAGAACTCTACAAGGTAGTCCCCATCGACCATAAACCCACGCCCAGTATTCAAACTCATGCAATCCTCAACACCATTGATTACACTACGTCCTGGATGAGCTCTCTCATCCAGCATCTAACCAGTGGGGAATTGCCCACAGACAGGGCCGCCGCTAGGAAACTTCAGTACCAGGCTCCCAGATACATCATGATGGATGACAGACTCTATCGCAGAGGTTATCCATGCCCTATCTCAGATACGTATCAGGGATCGAAATGAGCGCAAACATGCATGAAGTGCACCAAAGCTTTTGCAGAGATCACACATCCGTACTCAGCTTGTCTAAGAAGATCCTCAGGCAAGGATATTTCTAGTCAACAATGAAGAAGGACGGTTTAGATTACGTATGTAAGTGTGAACAACGCCAATGGTACGTGAAGATCTCGCTAGCCCCTCAAACGAAGATAACCTTGATGACTAGTCCTTGGCCTTTTGCAGTTTAGGGGATTGATTTGGTAGGTTCCCTCCCGACTGGGAAGGGCAGAGTAAAATATCCCATTGAGGTCGTCGACTATTACACCAAGTGGGTCGAGGCAGAACAATGAGCACCATCACCTCCAAAAAGGCCCTGGACTTTGTCATCAACCATATTGTGTGTCAATATGGCCGCCCTCATAAAATCATGTCGACAATGGGAAGCAATTTGATAGCGTCCACGTAACCGACTTCTGTGATAGACATGGTATCATCAAAAGCTTCTCTGCAGTCTCAAGGCCTCAAGGAAACGGGAAAACAGAGGCCATGAATAAGATTTTGAAGGGGACGTTAAAGAAAAAACTGTAAGCCTGCAAGAGCAAGTGGCTGGAAGAGTTGCCTCGCGTCCTATGGGCGTCCCATACCATAGAAAGAACATCTACAGGACATACTCCCTATTTAATTATGTATGGATGTGAAGCAGTCATCCCAGTAGAAACATTGGTCCCATCTCATAGATAAGATACATAGGATCTCACCCAAAACCACGCCTTACTCCAAGAATCCCTGGATCTCATCGAAGAAATCCGAGAAGAATCACAAGTGCAGCAGAAGATGTATCAGGGAAAGATCACAAGGCACTTCAACTCAAAAGTTAAGAGCCGGAGGTTCAGAACCAGCGATCTAGTCTGCGAAGAGTCTTCCATGCATCTCATGATTCTAGAGTGGGGGTTCTAGGACCACATTGGGAAGGACCCTATGAGATCCAAAATGAAGTATGTCTGGGAACATATCGCTTAAAGCGACTAAACAGAATAGAGGTCCCAAGGGCCTAGAACGTAGAACACCTCTTCTGGTACTATCAGTAGTCGGGAGGATCTTATTTTGCTCTCTCTAACAATTTTGATTTCAAGCAATGTATGCCCCAAGGCCATTTATTTTTTAATGAAAATGGTGTGGACAAAGCATCATAAGAAATGTTGTAAGAAAAGAAAAAGTTCACATTTGTCTTTAATTTTTCCACGAAGAAATTACCTAAGACTATACTTTTTGATCACTTGGGTGGTGGTAAGACCATCTATACAAATCCAGGATAAAAAAGGATGCAAAGCTCAAAGATTATTCTTGATCCGGACTCGTATAGACTGCGGGTTCAAAACCCAACTCCCAACAAAAAACAATGCAAGGCTCAAAGCCCAGTCCTAACCCTAATCCATGTGGTCTGAGGGGCTCAACCAACAAAGGGATGCAAGGCTCGAAGCCTAGTCCTAGCCCGGACCCATATTGTCCAGGGGATTCAAAACCCAAATCCCAAAAGATTGGTCCAAACCTAACATGGCCAAGGATAGTCCAGTCCCTCTTCATGTTTTCTTTATAACGGTCCAGAACTGTTGGAACTTGAATCTTAGGCTTAGGTTGATTAAATTTGGTCTTGTAAATGGTCCAGGTCGTTTGAACCTAAACCTCAGGTTCGAGATAAGATAATCAGCTAAATTCTACCTAAGTCATAATTTTAATGGTCTAGGCCATTGAAACCTGAACATTAGAGTCAGGATAGTTCAATCAGACGACAGTTAATAACTCCTTAACGGTCCAGGCCATTGGAACCTGGACCTCAAGTCCGAAACAAGTTAATTAACTAAGTTATATCTGAGAATTCCATAATGGTCCAGGTCGTTGGAACCTGAACCATAGAGTCAGGATAAATCAATTAAGTTATATTTGGTAAAGTCCAAGACGGTCCAGGCTGTCGAGACCTAAACTTTGGTCTCACGACAATGTAGTTACCGTCTACAATATTTACCCTAATGGTCCTGGCCATGGGGACCAGAAGTCCACATTTAACCCTAATTCATGCAAAGTGGTTAAACACTTAGTGAATTTTTGGGGAGAAATAAATAAATATAAAGTGGGAAACATTGTGTAAGGACAAAAACCAAGATAATAACATGAAAAAGAGATAAGAAATTGTCTCAGAAGCATCCGCAACATTTAAAAATTAAGTAAGTTTACAAAGATAAAGGAAAGAAAAGAGGGAGCCCTAAAGTAAAATACAAAGGCGCATGCCTGGGGTTCACTGGTCACGGACGCCTGAAGCATTCTCACCTTGTTGATCCTCAGCAAGAAGCGTCGCATCCTCGCGTTCCTTCGCTTCAAATTTAGCCTTCTTCAAAGTCAGATTCGGATAAAGAAGGAGGTTCATATTCTTATCTTGGAGCCATGCCATGTAGATGGCTTTGTCAAAAGTGGCCTCCAGCAATTCATCAGCCAACTCATTCTCCTTGCGAGCCTCCTTACTTCGCTTCGTTTCCAACTGGGCCATGGCCTCCAGAGCTTGGTTCTGCCTCCCAAGAGATGCAACCTTTTCCCGCTCCAGGCGAAGTTAGACCTCGACCGCCTCCAAGAGTACCTTGATAGAAGCCTTTGAGTCGCAAGCACGAGCTAGCTCCACCTCCAGGGCTTCCATCAATTTCTTATGCTTGACATCCCTCTTAGCCAGAGCCACCTCATGCTCAGCCAGAACCTGGGTAGCTTCCTTGGTGAGGGCCTCCCTGGCAGTCTCCCGCTGATTGACAACCCCCTCCAGCTCCATTTGGGCCGTCTCCATCTCCATCGCCATCTCAGCCACCAACTCCGCATTCTTGTGAGCCAACAACGCATCCTGGAACAAAGCAGAGTTAGAAACAACACAAAAAATAATGGTGACAAATAAAGAAACCAAGACGGACGTAGGACTTATCACAGTGGCTTGATGACGAATGGCCTGGGAAATAAAGAGTGTGTTCCTGTTAGACAATGATGCATAATGCTTGAGCTGAAGAGTGGACATGGTATTCCTCCCCTGGGCCAACAAGTCTGCCGCAAGCGGGGCCGTGTGCTGCCCCAGCTTAGGCCAGAACTCAATCTCAGCTACCAGCCAATCGATGATCTGCTGGAGGGCGTCGAAGGCCTCTGGACGGTCGGCGAACTCTACCTTTCAGCGAATGAACAAGTCCCGGGCAACCTCGTCTTGTTTATCATGCCCTTCATCCCAAGATCAGGACACCATCTTCATCCTCTCATCCTAGAGGATCAACTTCGCATCCCCAGGAAGAGCCAGGTTGATGGGTAGCTCAGGAGCCTCCGGGAACTCCTGCGTGACAATGAGAATTTCACCATAGGAATGCTCCTCAACCATGGAGAAATTCTTGGTCTTGGCCCACTTTGAGGACTCCGCAGCAACAAGGTCCGTTTTCCTTTTGCTTATTTTGCCTCCTTCTGAAGGCTCCTACTCCAAATTAATGACCTACACTGGAGCAGGTTCAGTTGAACGTTGCTTAGTCAGTGCTGCCAGGACCAAAGCTGCAGCTTGAGCTCCCTCAGAAACTCCCAAGTCCAGTTATGAGTCCCTGAGTATCAGCTTGATTATGTTCTTCTTGGTCAAGCCCTTGGTAGCCTTCTTTGCTGAAGCCTTGGCCGCAGCGGCCTTGATCATCTCTTTCATTTTGGCCATTGGTTTAGACATGTCCGGGTCACCTGAGATGAGAATAAAAATAAAACTTACTAGTAACGTAAAGGAATGGGGGTGATAGACAAAAATTAAGGAAACATTTAAGTCTAAAGTCCTCCGGGACAAACCATCATCCATGGAATGGGCATGACTTAACTCTCCTAGTGAAAAAGAATGAAGGAACCAGGATGAGTACATGAGGGTCAACGTGTCTACAACAATAGGGAAAGGAAGCCCCACGTTGCTAACAGTCTCGGTCAAATAATCTCGACACTGTTGCCTATTCCTAACTAAGCCCTCAATATGAGGGGCGTAAGTTAAAACCGGAGGCGTTTTACTTTGCCCTAAAATGCTAGCCCTGGGAGCCCCAGTGTTGGACTAACTCCCCTTGAGGGGCATCCAACTCCTCGGACGCGACCTTCTATGCATGGCGTGCCTACTCTTTCCTCTTCTTCTTCATGTTTGTCTTGATCGCTACCTCCACCACCTCGATGTGAATAAGGGCCAGCTCCTCTCTTTGGGCAGGATCCCTCTCGCATTGTAGCCCCCGTAAGCTAGGGGCATCTATTGATTGGTGGGCGGCAATCAGCTTGACCAGCCAAAGGTTCTCTATGGTCACGAAGCCTCCAACATCCTGCTCATCGGCACTAAGAGTGGCATAATGATTCTTTCAATCCAGGATCGACATACTGAGCTGAGTTTGATCATACGGACCTGTTCACAGGAACATGAGTTTCTAATAAACTAAATAAAGGGCTAGATGAAAAATGAAGAAGGACGACTTACCCGGTTGAAAGTTCAGCACCAGGGTGAGGTTCTTCTCTAGGAGGAACCTGGATGTCATGACCCAATAGTGCTTAACATCCAGAGGATGTTTCCACGTGCAGAATGGAGCCGGACTAATGCCATGGGCCTTTAACTTAGAATTAAGTTAAACTTATCCTTAGCATTAAGTTGCAGCTCCAGCTTGAAAAAGTACAACACCTTCGTAGAGGTGGGTGCTAGGATCTCCTTCAAAGCGCAGAATATGCACCATCCCACAAGAAACTTATATGCTTGGGGCAGAAGCTAGAAAGGCACGATCCCCATGAACTTGAGGAATCGTGCGAAATAGTCATGGAGCGGGAGAGTAGCTCCCGCACTCATGTGACCTATGCTCCAGGCTCTGAACATGTCCGCTCTGGTATGTGCTTTCTCTTCTTTCTGGGACAATTTGTTGTAAAAAAGCCATGTAGTCAACTCTACTCCAAGGGCCTTTTCCAGCTCATTCAGCATCTGGTAATTCCGAAACTCGTTCTTTTCCCCGCCCATTTCCCACAAGTTGCCACTGTGGAACTTGTGCTCCTCCAGGATGACAGGGTCCGCTTGGACAATATCTTCCACGTACAAAGTAACACCACGACCCATGATCAAAGACCTGGAAGCAACAAGAAAAGCGAGAACCAAGCAGTTAGCACCAAAACCGAAGAAAACTGATTAGGTGCGGGGATTCTTCTAAAAATGCTTGGAAAGGTCCCCTCCGGACTTAGATCCGAGACAAATAGAGATCCCACAAACATAAGTCAGGAACTAAAGGCCAATGGTGTTTGCTAATAAACTAATTCACCTGAAAGGCTTTGAGGCGCCCGAGTTTAGTGGTCCGGGACAATCAAGCCTGCTTCACCAATCAAACTACCTATGCTATGAGGTATCATCTAGAAACCCTACTATTCACCTCTACCACTACCACTACTCAGAACGATCTACAAGGTGGGCGCAGCCGTAATGGCTCTATGGTTGTAGAAACAAGACGGCAATAAAAATGACCAAAAGGAACAAGAAAGTGACCAGAAAACTTTCTATGGGGTATTGAAGTTGGGATATTTTGAGATTCATGCAACAACGTTGGCAAGATTTCGGTCTTGAAACTGAGGAGACGATGTAGCAGCTCGTCGGCACTCCCAGATGGATGGACCAGGACAGAATCATCATCTTGTTCAGTGGAAAAAGACTCCGTCGGAAACAAATGAAAATGAAGAAATATTAATCACCAGAGAATATTGTAAAAAATTCTAGACATACAAAGTGTTGACATGGTTTTTCGCCAACAGTGTATTAAGAAATTAAACAGGTATATTAGTGGTAGATTATAAACTGCAATGAAATAGTAAACACTTTTTCGAACACGCACAACTTTTACGTAATTCAGTGGTTAAAATCCACCTAGTCCACGAGTCAATATTATTATTTTTCTCTCTTAATTTTTGAAGAGTTTTTGCAATACAAAAATGGTCATCCTCTTCCCTGTCCATTATTCCTAGTATTCATAGGGGACTTCCATGGATAGGTTTGGGTAACCAAGTGAATAAACCACGTGGATAAATAAGGTATATATTTAATACAGATTATTCCCATTTACATTGGGATATGATTTGATAACCTAATAGAATATAAATTTATTATCTCGGATAATAAATGATAGATATGTGATACAGCCTGGGCATTAATGAGCGTATAAGGAGTCTCTGAATCTCTTGGGATCCTTCAGTATGCATTCTATCCAAGTTTCCACGAGCAAAATATCTCGCCCGAGCTCGTGTTCAATGACTATTCTGGACCCTAGCCCGTAGTAAGCTCAGAGCGCCCAAAGTTGGATTTGGTCATTATAAGTCTTGAGCTCAATTGTTATCCTGAGAGGTAGTCTGATAATAACCTACGCATCTTGCTATCAAACCCCCAAACTCGAGCTGTTCACATCATTATTAAGAAGATGTTCTACTTGACTATTTTTCCACATATTAATCTGCTAGCTGTACCCGAGCTGAGTAATTGAACTCGTGCTAATTTCAAGATAGAACATTTGCCCTCTAAACTCCTAGTCGTGCTTGATGTTGTCACTATATGACATGCACAGTAGGGGCTTTTAAGCTTCTGCCATGTAAAATCGTGCTTGCCCACTACTTGAGTACTGGACACATGGCTGCCTGCGATTGGCGTCTGTTCGGGTTTCGAGGACTGTGACAACTTTCCTGTCAACATTTTTCCGTCGTATAGTTCATTTAATCTTGGCCTTTGGATCTCGACCTAACCCAATTGGATGGCCCAAATTAATTCCTATAGTTTACGTATAAATAGGATGATAAGTTCTGAAACCTCACCACATTTGCATTAAAAAAATTTCCTTTTCAAAAACAACAAAGTTTCCCTTTTTCTCTCAAACTCTTCCCAAAAGCCTTCATCGCCTTTCAGACTTTCAGAAGCTTTCAAGGAACTTCCTGTGGACATATCAACATCTTCTTTGAATAAACATATAATCTGTAAGTATATCCTCACCTGGTTTGAATTTTTTGATTCTTTATTTTCTAGTGAGTTTTTTACTTTGAAAAATGCTCTTTGCTCAATATCGTTTAAGTGATCTCTGACTGTAAATAAGAAATAGGGTTCGGTTTAGGCTAAATGAATGAAATCAGATTCATTCAGAAGTAAGGTTTTAATCCTAGGTAGCTTGAAGGTTACGATTCCTTAGGTGGTTTTGCATTAAACTACTTTCAAAAAGAAAGTAGTGGGTCTGACGGATCTGACACGCGAATCTCGAAGTATTTGAGAATTTTAAGAAATCTAGGCACGTGGCCTAGGACCACGTGTGGGACCACGCATTGAGGATAGGACAAAGCTTAGCTCATATAATATTTCAAATTTTGAAAGTAAACCACTTAAACCTTTGGAGTTATGTACCTATACAACCGTAGCTAGAAACCATCTTAGGTTGCCTACTAATAGGTCGCTTTGTCGTCAGGAAATCTGAATCATGGCACCCGCAAACAAAAATTCTGCGAGTTCCTCTGCTCAGAACAAAGATAAAGGCAAACAGGTCACCTCTGAGTCTCCTATCCCTCACTTCGGTCCTGTGAAGGAGAAAGAAATCGTGGTCAACCCCAACACATTCTCTGAGGCCGAGCACATAGTCTATCGGATAACAACTCAGGGGAAAATGAACAAGATCCTGCTAAGTCACAGGATTAAGATGGACGCTGAAGGCCTTATAGCTCGACCTATGCTGGAGGGAGAACAAAGTTGTACCCCTCTCCAAGACGACTATGGGGCATGGAGTGATGAGCACCTGAAATCCGATGCCTTCCTCCCATTGGATCAATATTTCGTAGACTTTCTGAACTACGTCAAGCTGGCTCCTTTCTAGCTTCCCCCAAACTCATACAGGTTTTTGGCGAGGTTAAAATATTTGTTTATGAGGCACGAGTGGGAGGTCCCCACTCCAGTAGACATCCTGTACTTCTTCTGCCTCGAGGCCTATCCCGGCCAGAAGGGGCGAGGTGATGGATTTTACTACCTCACTCGTTTCCAAAACTTTGCCTCTATCATCGATCTCCCAGCAACCCAAATTATTATAAAGATTTATTCTTTATGTCAAATGGGTTTAAGAACTGCGACCATCGATACTTCAACCGTCCTCGTAAGTCTTTTATCTTTGTGAATTCAACATGTGAACTTTTATCACTTGTGCATTATATATACACATTTTTTTGTTCAAAGATTCTAACTGAGTTCGCTCTTTGTGTAGCTATATTTGCGAGGACAGAGTAGTCTATGACCCTCGGGGGTCAGTACGAGACCCTTTCTAGTCTTCCTCTCAGGGAGAAAGACTATCGTCAGATTATGAACGACGCCACCATGGTGGCTTGCTAACTGATCAGCATGGGCCAGACGTTAGCTCTGAGGACCCCAGCTCCTCTTTTTATCATCCTCGAGCTCCCCCCTTCTCAAGAGACTCTGAGGAGGAATAAGGACTCTGAGGAGGAATAAAACGTGGCATCGCTAGTGCATAAAAGGCGAGCTCTAGAAGATAATCAGGGGCCCGATCCTGAGCGAGCCACGTCCGGGGCAGAAGCCACCCCCTCCGGTCAAGGTAACCCATACCCCTATAGAGAGTTAGATCAGGTTGTTGCCAGTTATAGGCTAATTCGATTCAATCCTAAGCAGCTCATTAGTCGTCACCCAACTGACCCGGACCTAAACACAACCCTCCTCTAGTGTGTGGATAATTTGGTGGTATGCTATGAACATACCTATCCTAAAGGTAGCACCATAGTTGACAACACTTCACATTTTAGATCCACCATTTTTTAGGAGTACGAGACAAACCGTAGGTCCTGGGCTTCCCTGCTTCAGGATTCGTATCCACCTGGTTTTACGCAGATCGTAGATGAGTCCAGTCCCGTGGAAGGACCTGAACCCCCTAGGATCCAGGAGGTCATAATTTTAGATTCTCCCCTACCTCCGTTAATCCGAGAGTTAGAAGTTATGTCTAGCCCGGTCAATACTCCCAACTGATTGTAATAGATTCCTCCCCTAGCCCAGAGGGTAGGATTCTTGCTCTCTTTCTTGTGTATATAATATTTTTGAATTATTACCCCTGTGAATTGAATCCTTTGCTCGCTCTTTTTCAGGTGAAGATATAGAACTTCCAGTAGCTCAAGATTTGAGGGGTGCTTTTATGGCCGGCGGGACCGAAGCTAGTCCCATGGTGTAAAGGCCCAGGGTGACCAAGAAAATAGCTCTGAAGATGGGGAGTACAACCAAAACCCAGGCTAAGGACAAGGATGCCAGCACCGATTGGGAGCAGCACCAAAGAGAACTTCCCCCAACTCTGGTAACAACGGTTACTATCCAACCCCATCCTCCTCCTCCTCCTCGACACATACCTCCCTCAAATCCTCAAGTGATCCAAGGTGAGGCTCCTACTGTCCAGATCCAGGTTGAGCCACACGACCTGGACAAGATCACTGAGGCCTTTTGGGGTATTATGTATGAGATAGCAAGCCACATAGTGGGCCATGCCTACAAAGCCAGTGCTAGGGATTTATAGAGGAGCGCAGTCCTAAAGACGTCCTCGAATCTTCTATGGGGATGAACCTTACCGTGAGTCCCTTTCACTCTCCTAACCTTTTCTTTTTCTTTAGGTTTTTTTTAAATAATAAAACAAAATATTCTTGACTTGCTTCATTCTTCTACAGTCTGTCTTGGCCCAATATCAAAGCATAGCTTACGTTAAAGTGAGGAACGAGGAAATTCGAGTTGCCCTGACTTCTTCTTAGGAGGGTGAGCAGTTTGCAAGGGCTGCCCTAGTCGCCTCTCAAGCTCAGGTCATGGAGGCGAGTCTTTGTGCAAATTAGTTTCAGGCCGAGACTAAAGAACTCAAGAAGAAGCTGATTGAGGCCGAGGCTAAGGCAAAGGAGGAACCTGCAGTGTCCTCATCTCAAATTGAGGAGATGCTTTACCATTGTTGGGCCTTCAACGAGGATGGGAACTTTTCTTTCATGCAGCCCAAGTTTTGGGATCTGTATCTTCCTAGGTTCAAGATTCGGTTCTCACAGGAACCCTCAGAGATCGGCAAAGCTTCCGGAGTTGCAAAGGGGGATGGTGAGGAGGTGACCTCATTGGAGTGTGCTAACAGAGCTAAGTGATTTTATTTCACCCTTTGTATTTTTTTTTTTTTCTAAACTTCTGTAACAGTCCCTTGGGACCAAAACAATTGCCTTCGGGCTTAGGTGGAGGTTTTTTTTTCTCCTCGAGATGACAATATACTTTTGAATATACACCTAACTTGTGTTCTATTTTTTTTTCCCTCAGTTTATTATTTTCTCATGTTTATGAGTCCTTAGGCTCTTGTACATTCAAAATCTTAGGGATTGACTTGTAGATTGAGATAAATTTTATCGATATCTTAGTTGCATCCAAGATTTTGCTTGCTTGTTTGCATCATACCTGTTAAGAATCAGGCCTCGGACCTGGTTATATCCAGGGTTTTTGATAAACTTAATAGCATTATACCTGTTATAAACCATGCCTCAAACCTGGTTATATCTAGGTTTTTATTTATTTCTCAAACTTAGTTCGCGTTAGGTTTATTGAAAACTCGAGCTTTAAAAAGCCGTTGAATAATTAATTTCTCCAAACTCCCAAGTTTTTAATCCTTATCTGAGTAAGCTTAAGTTTCTCAAAATCTCTCCTCAGTTATGTGCCCCCTAAGGAACCAGAACGTATAAATGTTCTTAGTTGCTTTTACAATGTGAGCTCGTAATAATAAAACAAAGAAGTGGTTATTTAATACTCCATCTATTATTGAAATGAAATGGATTTTATAAATAAGCCTTATATAAATGGTAATACTATTGATAATACTTTTTTAAATGGAAGGCATTCCTGGTCCGTGGGGCCATTTCCCCATTTAGCCAGGCTAGCTTCAAAGTTTCTTCATGCAGGACCTGTATGATCTGATATGGTCCTTGCCAGTTCCAGCCTAACACACCATTCTTGGGGTCTTTATTCGCCAAAAATACCCTTCAGAGAACTAGATCACCTAATCCAAATCTGCGTCCCTTGACCTTTGAATTAAAATAACGAGTGATCTTTTGTTGATAGTGGGCGAGCTGTAACTGCGATGCCTCTCATTTTTCTTCGATAAGATCGAGGGATGCACTAACTAGCTCATTGCTATGATCTTGATCAAATGTCCTTTTTCTGTGAGTAGCTACCATTGCCTCAATTGGAAGCATGGCCTCGCTTTCGAAGGTCAGGGAAAAGAGGGTATGTCTCATGGAGGTTCTGTGCGAGGTCAGATAGGCCCAGAGTACTTGTGGGAGCTGTTCAGGCCATAATCCTTTGGCTTCATCCAACATTTTCTTCAAGCTTGCCTTTAGAGTATTATTTATAGCCTCGATCTGCCCATTGGCTTGTGGGTATGCTACCAACGAGAATCTCTTGGTTGTGCCATATTTTTCACAAAAGTCAGTGAAACGATAACTATCGAACTGCTTTCTGTTGTCTAGCACAATCTTTTTTATAGATTCCAAATCAACATACGATATTCTTCACAATGAAATCCAGGAATCTCTTTGAGGTGATGGTTGCCAGAGTTTCACCCTCTACCCACTTCGTGAAATAATCGATCACCACTACTGCATATCGAACCCCTCATTTTCCTATGGGTAGGGAACCTATCAAGCCAATTCCCCATGTTGAAAATGGCCATGGGGATGAAAACATTGTTAGCTCGACTAGGGCAACTTGGGAAACTATGGCAAAACGATGGCATTTGTCGCACTTTTGAACATACGAGATCGAGTCCTTCGTTAAAGTAGGCAGAAAATAGCCCTGTCTTAGTACCTTCAGTGCTAGGTTTTGCCCCCCAGCGTGGTCTCCGCAAAAACTTTCGTGTATTTCTTGTAAAATGGTTTTTGCCTCCTCGGGTAGAACACAACGCAGGAGGGGCAACAGATGACCTCGCCGATATAGGATTCCCTAAACTATTACATACCGTGGAGTGTGATAAAGAAGTTTTCTCGCATCATTCCTGTCATCAGGTAGCTTTCTAGTCGTGAGATATTCCATTATAGGAGTCATCCAGGTCGGTCTTATGTCAATCATTCCGACCTCCACCGTTTCTCCCGTTATACTTGGGCTTTCCAAGAACTCCACTGAACTACATTTAATGTTTTGGCCTCTTTGGTGGTAGAAAGTCGAGCTAGAGCATCAGCGTTAGAATTCTTCTCACGGGGTATCTATTCAACAGAGCTAAACTCGAATTCAGACAACTTGCCTTTTACCTTAGCCAGGTAGGCCGCCATCTTGATTCCTCGAGCTTGGTATTCTCCTAATAACTGATTTACCATGAGCTGGGAATCATTATAGCATTGGATAGCTTTCGCCACCCTTAGCCCTGCCAATAAGGCCTCATATTTTGCTTCATTGTTGGATGCTTCAAACCCAAACTTACGAGTTGTATGGAATCGATGTCTTTTAGGTGAGATTAAGATTATCCCAACTCCCGATCCCTTCTTGTTTGTCAATCCATCAATGAAGAATTTCTGTAATTCCTGCTCTGGCTCCCTTATTAACTCGTCCTGAAAACCAGTGCACTCAGCCACAAAATTAGCAAGGGCTTGACTCTTGATTACTATTCATGGCATGTATAATATCTGGAACTAGCTAAGTTTGATGGGCCATTTTAATAGACATCCCAATGTTTCAAGCTTTTGCAATACCTGCCTTAAAGATTGGTTGGTTAAGACGTTAATAGAATGGGACTTGAAATACAGCCTGAGCTTTCTGGAAGCCAAAATTAGACAGAATGCCAGCTTTTCTATCAGTGGGTACCATGATTCAGCTCCGAGAAGCCTCTTGTTTACGTAATATATAGGTTTCTGGGACCGATTTTCTTCTCGAACTAACTAGACACTGAATGTATTCTATGCCACGGCTAGGTAAAGAAACAGACCCTCTCCAGAAGTCGGCTTTGATAGTACGGGGGGTTCAGCTAGATGGGTTTTCTAATCGTGAAATGCCTGTTTGCATTCTTCGGTCCTCTCAAATTTCTTTTTTCCCCTGAGCAAGTTGTAGAAGGGTAGACACTTGTCAATGGACTTTGAAATGAAGTGGTTTAGAGTCGCCACCCTTCCAGTTAGGCTTTGAACTTCCTTACACGACCTGGGCGAAGGCATTTCTAACGAAGCCCTGATTTTTTCCAGATTCGCCTCTATCCCCCTTGTGTTGACTATGAACCATAGAAACTTTCCAGATGCCACCCCGAAAGTGCATTTATGGGGATTCAGCTTCATGTTGTACTTTCTCAAGATGCCAAAACATTCTTCCATATCATATACATGTTTATTGGCAGTCTTTGACTTGATGAGCATATCATCGACATACACCTCCATGTTTCTCCCTATATGGTTAGCGAACATTTTGTTGACCAACCGTTGCTATGTAGCCCTGACATTTTTCAGTCCAAATGGCATAACTTTGTAGAAATATACGTTATGCTCTGTCAAGAAACTGGTATGCGCTTGGCCTGCAGGGTTCATCGCGGTCTGGTTATATCTAGAATACGTGTCCATGAAAGGCATGAGCTCATGACCTGACGTGTGGCGTCTACCAACTGATCGATTCTTGGTAGTGGGAAATAGTCATTGGGACAAGCCTTGTTGAGGTCCGAGAAATCTATACAGGTTCTCCACTTCCAATTTGGCTTCGGGACCAACACGGGGTTCGCAACCCATATCGAGTATTTTGCTTACCTAATAAAAGTGGGAAAGCTACTTCTTCTTCTAATGCTTCAGCTTGTACTGTCCCCAAAAGCCTCCATTTTTTAGACTTTGCAAACACGCTCTTCTCCAAGTTTAATGTAACGACCCAAATTTGCTAATAAGGCTTAAGGGCCTTGATTAGTGTGCCTGGAGGGCATAATGGGAATTATGTATGACTTTAATGAGTAAAATGCATGATTATGATTTAAAGCATGATATATGACTATTTGAATATCTGAGATGCATGACTATGTGTATTAGTATGCATGTAGGCCCTGATTAGGTTAGAAGGCCATAATCGTAATTTTGGCCATTTGGCCATAACTGTATTGATATATGTGATAATTGTTCAGACCACATTATTATGTGGATATATCCGTGATCTATGACTCGAGACGATCCTAGTGAGCAAAGTAGCAAAAAGTCATGGTGGGGATTTATACCCGGCTCGGGGTGAGCCTGGGGGTATAAATGGGAATTCAGTGAGTATATCGGAGTCTATTTTGACATCGAGAAATATTATTGGTAATTAGTTAGGTATCAGGAATTAAGCGGTAAATATTTGAGACACTCAAGGAATTAGCGGGAATTGGGTAAAATGACTAGAATGCCCTTAAGTGGATTAAAGGGTTAGAAATAAAGGGGAGGGCATAAAGGTCATTTGGCTTCTTAAAGATGGGAATTAGTGAGGCTTTATGTTAGTGGAAGTTGTAGAAAAGTATAGAAGTCTGAAAGAGAGAAAAGAAGGAAAAGAAAGAAAAGAGAAAAGGAAGGAAAAACAGAGTTGTATTCTCTTGGGTCGGTTTGTGGTTCTCTCATCACTTTTCTGGGGTTTTCTTGGAGCAAAGCTTAGAGGAGAGCTGGGTTAGGCTGAGCATCAAGAATCCTAAGCTAGGCTTGGAGAATTGGCTGAGGTTTAGCAAGAACACCCTAACACTTGAGGTAAGGTTTTGTAGTTTCTTCAGCTTCTGGTTTTGGTTTTTTGAACTATGGTGTGTAAGCTGAGTTTGATGGGAATTCAGGCCAAGAGTTGAGGGAGAGCAAGCCAAAGAGGTGTAGAGGTTTTCTTGAAATTGAAACCCCATCAAAGGTAAGAATTCTAAGCTTTTAACTCTGATGTTTTGACTGGTTTTGCTGAGTTTCTGAGCTTAGGGTCAGCTATGGTGAATTTTGGGATTAGAGATGCATGTGATTGGGTTTTGAGTATTTGGGGTGCTTGGGATGAGTGGAGTATGTTCATAAGGTTGCTTTTGTGTTTGGTAAAGGTTTGGAGAGGTTTTGGTTGAGTTTGGTTCGAGGAAATCGCAGGAAGGGAAAATTGGTGTTTGTCTGTCTATGACTAACACTACAGCACTAGCCTTTGGGCGCTGTAGCGCTAGGCCATGCATGCTGAGGGTATTTTGCTTCTGTTTGTAGCACTGTAGCGCCCTCCCATGAGCGATGTAGCGCTACCCTATCTTCTGAAGGGGATTTTAGGGTTGTTTGCAAGGGTTTTTGACAAAGGGTTTGGGGTTTGATTCCACCACCTTGTTTGGTGGAACTAGGACTTCCCGGGGGCTCGGGATTGACCCCGAGGCTAGGTTTTGTACTTGAGATTTGATGATGACTTTGGCCTATGGTTGTGTTTAGGTGAGCGCTAGGGCTCGAGAGGGATCGTGCTCAAGGAGTCGAGTGATCAAAGCTAGCAAATTGAAAGGTAAGAAAACTGCACCCGACTATATGCTTGTGATGGGACTAAGTGCTCCCGATATTTGTATTATGTCAATGATGGTATCATGCCATGGGACATGTGATAGCAGCCTAAGGGTGCCGAACACAATATTTGCGCACAGGGCGCGGCTTGGCCACTGGTAGCCGAGGACAGCTTAATATTCACTGAGCTCGGTTTAAGCGGGCCGGAGTCAGTGGGATAACGGAGGGAGCAGCCTGAGAGTGCTAGCCCTAGTTATCATTTGTGAAGTGATATGTGATATGAGTTGATATGTTTAGTATGTTGAATACTTGAGTATACTGAATGATTATATGGTTGAGAACTTGTGATGCAATATGAGATATTGATTTGTCTATTGATTGCTTATGCTCTGTTGTTGTGTTTTCTTGCTAGGCCTTGGCTCACGGGTGCTACGTGGTGCAGGTAAAGGCAAGGGCAAGTTGGACCAATCTTGAGATGGAGAGCTGCAGGGTTGAATGTACATAGCCAGCTGTTAGATCGCCATGGTCGAGAAGTGGATCAGAACAGGGTTTGCCTAACTGTCTATTTTGCCTTAATATGGCTTGTTATTGTATCTAAACCTTATGACTTTTGTAAACGGTCTTCAAACTTAACATTTCTAGGATCCCGTGTAAACAGGAAATGTTTCCTAATGAAAATGTGGCTTTTGAGACCAAAACAGTTTAACCCTAGTTCCTCTATAGTTTCAGTAACACGCTTTTAATTAAATGACTTGATTAGCAAGTCTAGCACTTTATAAACACACAATGTAACGGTCTTGGCTATCCAGGGCGTTACATTTAAGGTGAGCATTATTATACTCGGACTGATCCCCACCATATCCTCGTGCGACCAGGAAAAAACATCCAAGTTCTTTCGTAAAAAACTCGACCAGCTCCTTCTTCCCTTTGTCTTCAAGATTTTTCCCAATTTTTACAACCCTTGAAGGTTCCTTTGGGTCAATTCTTACTTCCTCGAGCTCTTCTAAGGCTTTACGCTTAAACATGTCTTTGCCTACCCACGGATCAATGTCGTCACATTGGGCGACCACACCATCCTCTTCTTGAGGTTCTTCTATCCCACAGGTGATTTCCATTTCCTGGGACTCCTCTCCTCCCTCACTTACGACCATCGCCTGCTGCCCGGGTTGTGATTTTCCATTCATAGAAATGCTATAGTAGTCTCTGGCAGTGAGCTGGTCTCCTCTTACGGTGCATATCCCCGAGGTTGAGGAGAATTTCATTGCCAGGTGTTAGATTAAAGTGATGGCTTCGAATGCCATCAGTGCAGGTCGGCCCAAAATCGCGTTATATGCAGCCGAACAATCAATCACCACGAACTTGAGTATTTTGGAGACAATTCATGACTTTTTTCCCATTGTCACCACTAGTCCAATTTTCCCTATGGTTGCTGCACCTTCACTCGAAAACCCGTACTGAGTCATTGAGGTCACCTTCAAATCGGTCACGGACAATCCCATCTTTTCTAGGGTGGACCTGAAAAGTAAATTTACGAAACTTCCGTTATCTACCAGTATTCTCCGTACCCTTCGGTTAGCGAGCTGCACGGTTACCACTAGCGAATTGTTGTGTGGGAATTGGACGTGGCTAGCATCCTCTTCCGTGAAAACGATTGGTTGTTTTTCCAACCAGTGTTGCTTCGATAACAGCTGCTCCGAAACAAACTCCACACCGTTACGAGCCTTCAACTCATTGATATATCTCTTTTGGGCCCCGTTGCTCATGCCCGCCAAATGAGATCCTCCAGCAATAGTGGTTATATCTCCTCCTACTATTGGGGGAGGGTCATTCTGATTCGTTTGAGCTCCAGGATGACCTATCAGAGCTTCTGGAACTGACTGAGGATTCTGCCTGGTAGGTTGATTGGAAACTACCCGATTTCAGTCGTACTGGGCCAATGGTCCAGCTCGAATGAGTGTCTCAATTTTATCCTTCAGCTATCGGCGATCATCAGTGTTATGACCGATGTCATTGTGGAATCGACAAAACTTTTAAGGATCTCTCTTCGCCCTCTGGTGCCTTAAAGGCTCTGGCTTTTTCCATGGGAGGCAATTAGAATTAGCCAAGAAGATGCGCTCTCGGGTGTCTGTTAGGTCGGTATAGGTGGCGTAAATGGGCTTGAATTTCTCCACAGACTTGTTCTTCTTTATCCCGTTCTGGTGGCCCTCACCATTTTCCTTCCTCATTTTATTTTCCCCTTGCTTATTCTGGGTAACGGATTGAGCCATAGCTGCAACATCCATCAACACTCCAATGGGTTGGACAAGGGCCTGGCTAGTTCCTATAACAGAAGCTCGTGCCTCCTCCAGGTTTATCCAATCCTGAGCTTGGGCCAGAAATTCAATCACGCTTTTACCTCCTTTTCTTTGGAGTTCTTGTCACAGGTCGCCTCCCACCAGGATTCCCATTCTCATTGCCATGAGCTTGGAGCTGTCATCAACATCCCTAGCTCGCGCAGCAACATTGGCAAATCTGCTCAGGTAGGCTTTCAGTGTCTCACCAGGTTCCTGCTTTACGTTGGCCAATGAATCAGCTTCAACATGAGCTGCCTGTGAAGCCTAGAATCCTATTTCAAACTCAGAGGAAAATCTCTTCCACGAGCTTATCAAATTCCTCTTGTATTGTTTAAACTAGTTCCCGGCAGGTCCGACCAGAGTTTCAAGGAATAAGATACATTGTAGATTGAGTCCGACATTGTGGGCCATCATCATTGTGTTAAACATACCAAGGTGATCAGACAGATCTGCGTTTCCATCAAACGTCGGCATGTGCGGCATCTTAAAGCCAATAGGATATGTTGTCGCTGCAATGTTTGGAGCAAAAGGTTCGAGCTCCTCATCTGAGTCGCAATCGTCCTTTCCCTTCCCAGATAAGAGTCTTTTCATTTGCTCTTCCATCAAAGCCAGTCTTTCAAGGGTTTGATCCCTAGTCCCTAGGTTAACTGGGGGCTTTTCAATAACTCCCATCCAATTATATACGTTTGATGGGTTGTTGTCCCTCCAAGTTCGAGTTTGGTTAGGTGGGACATTCCCATTGTCGCGTACAATGGATAGACCTCCCATTTGCCGAGTATATCTAACATCCTCGTTCCGAGCTAGATACCGTCTTTGTGAGTTCAAATGATTACGCAAATCGGGTTGTGGATCATACTGAGGACTTTGTCTTGAACTCAAGTGATTTCTCAGGTCGCTCTCAGACCTGCCTCCACGCTAGCTCTCCATCCAGTAAGTTTCGTTTGTGGAACTTACGGCTCACGGTTGAGATCGAGGACCTAGATTCTCATCACGCATCCGTGGGGCGTAAGTATTTACAGATGGGGGAGGACTTCTCCTACTGTTCCCATAAGCTGGAGCATCTGGTTGAGGGCAAGGTGGTGTTGGATGTCTTACAGGTGACGGAGGATGCCTTATTGGCGAGGCTATCCTCGTTCCATCAGGACGAACTAAATTAGCTTACCTCGGTTCTATTCCAACGTCCCTAGTTCTTGTGCCCGAGGCTCTGACCGTGGCACAAAGGGATTCACTGGAGCATTTTTCCTTCGCAAGCTTGTCCTAGCCCTGCCCCGCAGGTTGTTATCGGCATTTCTGGGAATCTGTGAAGAAGGCATAGAGTTTGGGGTCGCAATCCTGACCGACCGACTGACATGCTGATGAAGATCAGTGGGTTGAGCACTTCAATGCTTTCGCTCTGTAGGCACAAAACTCGGAGTGGGAGTTCTGACAGAACGAGTCGATTTAGACCGGTTATTCTCATGGGACTTATGAGACCCACTTTGCCTCTTTCCGACATTAACGTCGGTTGCAAGAGGGGGTAACCGAGCCAAGACCTCTTCAATCTGCCTGTTTTCCCTAGTGAGATGGCTCCTTAACTGGGCGTTTCCATCTCGACGATAGTCAAGTATCCTGGATTTAGATTTGGTGGGAGTGACGCTGAACTTCCAGCATCGTCCTGACTCACCGGTTGTTTCCCAGTATGTTGTGAACATTTGGGCCTCCTGCCCACCAGGCTGTTCCATCTCATTATCATGCATCGATGGAGTGAGCACCATGATGAAAGTCGACTAAAACTTGTGGAGCACTAATTTTCTCTTAATGAAAGCATGAAACTATTGATGCGGTTTTTCGCCAATAGTGTATTGTGAAATTAAATAGGTAGATTAGTACTAGATTATAAACCGCAATGAAATAGTAAACACTCTTTCAAACACGCACAACTTTTACGTGGATCAGTGGTTAAAATCCACCTAGTCCACGAGTCAATATTATTATTTTTCTCTCTTAATTTCTGCAGAGTTTTTGCAATACAAAAATGGTCGTCTTCTTCTCTGTCCATTATTCCTAGTATTTCTAGGGGAATTCCATGGATAGGTTTCGGTAACCGAGAGAATAAACCGTGTGGATAAATAAGGTATAAATTTAATACAGATTATTCCCATTTACATTGGGATATGATTTGATAACATAATATAATATACATTTATTATCTAAAATAATAAATGATAGATATGTGATACATCCTAGGCATTAATGAGCGTATAAGGAGTCTCTGAATCTCTTGGGATCCTTCAGTATGCATTCTGTCCAAGTTTCCACGAGCTCGTGTTCAACGACTATTCTGGACCTTAGCCTATAGTAAGCTCATAGCACCCAAAGTTGGATCTGGTCATTATAAGTCTCGAGCTCAATTGTTATCCTGAGAGGAGGTCTGATAATAACATGTGCATCTTGCTGTCAAACCCCCAAACTTGAGTTGTTCACATCATTATTAACCACCAGTTGTACCTGAGCTAAGTAATTGAACACATGTTAATTTCAGGGTACAACACAAAGCTCTGGCTTGTCGATGTATTTATAGGACAAAAATCCACTATTCGATCTAACAGTCCACAATGAGGATCCCAAGATTATCCCCATCCAACGCTCCCGGATGATGCATGGGCATTAATTGGCCCAATCGAGTACTAAATCCTCGATTCGTCAATCCAAGATCTGCACTTACCTCATCCAATGGTCCACATAAAAAATCCCAAAACTATCCCCATCCAATGACTCTAGATAGTGCAGAAGCATTAAACAACCCACTCGAGTACCCAAAGCACCTTTTTCGTACAGGCAGGACGCTTTAAGACATGTGCTGGCACCCATTGGTCACCTAGGTAATCAAAAGATTCTCTCCAGATTTCTAAGGCATGAGTGGTATAGATGCACCATCGACCTGGAAACACGTGTCTAGGACATTGGAATCTTAAAGGATGAGGATCGCCCAAATGGCCCCCAAGTAAATGAACCCAGGTCTTGGTTAACAAATCGGGACTCAAGTAAACAAACCGGGATATTTGTGATTGATTCAGGAAAAGGAATGCAAGTCTCCATCATGCAAACATGGATGAAGAATTCAGGGGGTAAATGTTATCCATATTTTCCACCTATGACACGTGGCAGGGTCAGACGGGTCCATGGGCTCTCACAAGTGGTCCGGGCCCAACTTGGGCCCAGTGAACAATGAATAAGGAAGTCTTGACGGTCCAAACCATGCTAAGCCCAATGACGGGCAAGTAGTGCAAGCATTGTGAGGGGGCCAGAACTAAGGTACAGGCCCGCATCATCTCCCTGACCACTCTCAATTCACTTCCTCCGGGATGTAAATTGTGATGGCGGAAAATTCATTCTAGGAGATGAATCCCATCAAGTAGGATCCAGAAGAAGACATCGTCATCAAGATATCCACCTTGGTAACTTAACTTGGGTCCTGGTAAACGAACCAGGACTTAGGTAAATGATCTCAAATATTGGTAAATGAACCCAGACCATACGTCCGGATAGGGCAAACCTACTCTTCCTTGATGCTGACGTGTCCCCGAGAAATCCAGAGGTTGGTCTCCCTAACTAACCTGCATAATGGGGTACGCACATAACGTACACTGTTCCTAGGAAAAAGTATCGCCACTACTCTGACAGATCCTGTCCCCAGGATCCCCTTAGTAGCCCACGTGGATCAATCTGTATTAACGAACAAAGGGCAGTTGTAAGGATCAGCCACGCCTAAGCCGGCCCAATGGATCCGTTAGTGAGCAAATTGTAATTACATCCTTATTGGGCCAGGATTAGTCTGGCCCAAGCTACTTAACTGCCTATAAAAATGGTTAGTTGTGCACTGTAGCGGGGATCCCAGATTTTTCCCTTGTAAGCAAAATTCTACTGAACTTGCAGAAAACCTCCATTATCAAAACTCTCTACAGCCTAATACAAGTGACTTGTGGAATAGGGCTCATTAACGCCCCAACCATGTAAAAATTGTGAATGTTCATCTCTTATTCTTTGTTTTAAGCTCTTACTTCATAATATATTTATAGTTTCCGAATAACTCAGTAAACAATTTTTAAGAAAAATTAATTAAACATTTAAATATCTTCCAATCATAAAATTAGAAAGTTCTATCTTATCAAATTTGTACTTAATATCAATTTTTTTAAAATTAATTTATTAAAAAAATTGTGGTAATTGTATTAAATTGCATATACTATTATTGTTATTTTTTCTGCTTTTTAAAATAGAAAGGCCAAACGTACGTGTACATGCATAAAAAGTTTAGTTTTCACTGAGGGTAATTAATCTATGGTTAGTTTCATTTTTTACGGAAATCTTGATTTAAATTTGAGATTCATATAATATCATAGAGTCTCGGATAGTTGTGCAATAGGTTTTGAGTTGATACAATGGAGATTTTAGAAGGGGATCCTTTCTCGAGCTAATATTACTAGATAACATTGCACTAAGCATACCTAATTATGACATAATGCACCGTTCCAATGTACCATAGTCAACCAATACTATAGATAATCTCAAATAGTTGTCCTAGAGAGTAAGACATAGTAGTGAATTTAGAAGGGGGTCCGATCCCAAAAAAATATTTCTAGATAACATTGCACTAAGCAGACCAGATTATGGCCAAGAAAATTGTTCCAACCTACCCTAGTCACCATGCTAACAAATACTATCGCTACAATCTCAAATAGTTATCATATGGAGTAATACAAAATTGTGACTTTAGAAGGTGATCCAATCCCGATCTTATATTACTGAAGATCTTAATTACTAAATAACATTACACCAAGCATACCTAATCATGACATAAGGAAAAATTCTCACGTCCCTATTCATCTAGAACAGAAATAGTATCACAGAGTCTCAGTTAGTTGTACAATAGTTTTTCAGTTGATACAATAGAGACTTTAGAAGGGGATCCAGTCCTGAGCTAATATTACTAGATAACATTGCACTAAGCATGCCTAATTATGAAATTATGAACCGTTTCAACGTACACTAGTCAAAAAATACAACCACAACAGTCTCAGATAGTTGCCCTAGAGAGTAAGGCATAATAGTGAATTTAGAAGGGGATCTAATCTCGAAAAAATATTACTAGATAACATGGCACTAAGGAGACCTAATTATGACCTAGAAAACCGTTCCAACCTACCCTAGTCACCGTGCTAACAAATACTACCGCTAGAGTCTCAAATAGTTATCCTACAGAGTAATATAGAGTTATGACTTTAGAAGGTGATCCAATCCCGAACTTATATTACAAAAGATCTTAATTACTAAATAATATTGCATCAAGCATACCTAATCATGACCTAAGGAAAATTTCTCACGTCCCTATTCACATAGAACAAAAATAGTATCATAGAGTCTCAGATAGTTTTACAATAGGTTTTCAGTTGATATAGTAGAGACTTTAGAAGGGGATCCGGTCTCGAGAAAATATTACTAGATAACATTGCACTAAGCATACCTAATGTTGACATAATGAACCGTTCCAACAGACACTAGACAAACAATACTGCCGCAAAAGTCTCATATAGTTGCCCTAGAGAGTAAGGCATAGTAGTGAATTTAGAAGGGGATCAGATCCTGAAAAAATATTACTAGATAACATTGCACTAAGGAGACCTAATCATGACCTAGAAAATCGTTCCAACCTACCCTAGTCACCGTGCTAACAAATACTACTGTTAAAGTCTCAAATAGTTATCCTATAGAGTAATATAGAGTTGTGACTTTAGAAGGTTACCCAATCCCGATCTTATATTACAAAAGATCTTAATTGCTAAATAAGATTGCACCAAGCATAACTAATCATGACATAAGGAAAATTTCTCACGTTCTTATTCACCTAGAACACAAATAGTATCGTAGAGTCTCAGATAGTTGTACAATAGGTTTTCAGTTGATACAATAGAGACTTTAGAAAGGGATCTGGTCCAGAGCTAATATTATTATATAACATTGCACTAAGCATGCCTAATTATGATATAATGAACCATTCCAACGTACACTAGTCAAACAATACTACCACAACAATCTCATAATGTTGCCCTAGAGAGTAAGGCATAGTAGTGAATTTAGAAGAGGATCCTATCCCGAAAAAAATATTACTAGATAATATTGCACTAAGTAGACCTAATTATGACCTAGAGAACCGTTCCAACCTACCATACTCACTATGATAACCTATACTACCGCTAGAGTCTCAAATGGTAATCCTATAAAGTAATACAGAGTTGTGACTTTAGAAGGTGATCCAATCCCGATCTTATACTTCTAAAGATCTTAATTACTAAATAACATTGCAGCAAGCATACCTAATCATGACATAAGGAAAAGTTTTCATGTCCCTATTCACCTAGAAAACAAATAGTATCGCGGAGTCTTGGATAGTTGTACAATAGGTTTTCAGTTGATACAATAGATGCTTTAGAAGGGGATCCAGTCCGAGCTAATATTACTAGATAACACTGCACTAAGCAGACCTAACTATGACGTAATGAAAATTTCCAACGTACTCTAGTCAACAAATACAACCGCTAGAGTCTCAGATGGTTGTCTTAGAGAGTAAGACATAGTAGTTAATTTAGATGGGGGTCTGATCCCAAAAAAATATTACTACATGACATTGTACTAAGCAAACCTGATTATGACCTAGAGAATCGTTCGAACCTACCCTAGTCACCATGATAACTAATACTACTGCTAGAGTCTCAAATAATTATCCTATAAAGTAATACAGAGTTGTGCTTTAGAAGGTTATCCAATCCCGATCGTATATTACTAAAGATCTTAATTACTAAATAACATTACACCAAGCATACCTAATCATGACATAAGGAAAAATTATCATGTCCCTATTCATCTAGAACATAAATAATATCGCAGAGTCTCGGATAGTTGTATAATAGTTTTTCAGTTGATACAATATAGACTTTAGAAGGGGATCGAGTCCCGGAAAAATATTACTAAATAACATTGCACTATTGAATTTAGAAGGGAATCCAATCCCGAAAAAGTATTACTAGATTACATTGCACTAAGTAGACCTAATTATGACATAATGAACCGTTCCAACGTACCCTAGTAAACCTATACTACCGCTAGAGTCTTAGATTGTTGTCCTGCTAAGAAAGATAGAGTAGTCAATTTAGAAGGGGATCCGATTCCAAAAAAAAATTACTACATAACATTGCACTAAAAAGACGTTATTATTACAAGATGAGTCGTTACAACGTACACTAGTCACCAAGATAACCTATACTACATGTAATAATATACAGTGCACTATGATTTTTTTCAACTTGTGCTTACATTTTTATAATTTTTTTTTCTTTTTCATATTTTAAATAATACATATAAATAATATATTTTTTTAAATATTTAAACAAAATAAAATTAAAACAAAAAATATAAAAAAAAAAACTTGTTAAAATAAGAGGCTTTTTTCTTAAAAAAAATACATTATTTTTTAAAAATAATTATGAAAATAATATAAAATAAATTTTTTGAATTTAACAAAAAAAGAAATTAAAGAATGTCAAACAAAAAAAATATTGAGAAAAAGTGTTAGAAATGATTTTAAAATTAATTTTTTGTTTAATTAATGGGGTGTCTTTATATATTATTGGAGTGCAAATATAATGTCCCTAATATACAAATATATATTTATTTATTTTGAAACAACAAACAAAGTTTAATTTTAAAAGTTTCAATTAAGCAATTTTTTATTTTAATTTTGTATTTCATTATCAAAATAATTTTCATTATTAATAAAATCAAATCAATACTATAATTTGGTTGCCTTATTAAATTCTCGAAATTTGTTTAGTTTATGATAAGAATTAATTAAATTTCTAAATATCTACTAATAATAAAATTATAGAGTTTTACCTTATCAAATTTGTATTTAATTTTAGTTTTTTTTTTAATTCATTAAATTAAAAAATTGTGGTAGTTTTATTAAATGGCTTAAATTATTATTGTTATTTTCTATTTCGATTTTCTACCCAATTATTTTTTTTAAAATGCATTTAAATGGTCAAATTTGTAACTAAAATTATAGTGGCTGAAATTAACGGGTGATTTTTATTAAAAATATAATATTAAATTATAAAAATGGGCAGTTGCCGAAATTAATGGATAAATGATTTAAAAAGACAATATTAAATTAAATGTGGCTACATGATTACTAATTATATTTGGGAAGTAACAACATATTAATTATTTATTCATTAAATTAAGAAAGTGTGGTTCTTGTATTAAATTACATAGTTTAATATTGTTATTTATATTTTCGATTTTTGAATTTTTTTTTGTTTTTTGTTAAATGCATTTAATTTGTTATTAAAAAATAGGTGACCAAAATTAATGGGTTTTTTTATAAAATAAAAATAATATTTAATTAATGTAAAAGCATGATTAGTGATTACATTGGGAAGTTATCATGTATTAATTATTTATTCTTTCAATAATATTTTATTATTTATTTTAAAGGAATTTACAATATTTTATTAAGAATGTGAAAAGTTACATTGTTTCTTCATAACACACACTATAAATATAATACCATATACCATAAACCGATTGTGCTATATATATATATATATATATATTTTTTTTTTAAATCAAGTTTTACACACATTCAACTACCATGTCTATCATCAACATATCAAATTCAACATATTTAAATAATGAAGATAACTCTTCACCCTTTCATTCCAAAGATGATGAAGAAGATTATCCATTGAAGATGATCAAGGTTGAGAAGTTTGACAATGACGTAGAGTCTCCATTGAAGAATATCAAATCTGAGAAGTTTAGCGATGATGAGAAAGATGTGAATCCACTTGATGCTCAACTAGAGTACAATCCAAATGGAATATATTTTGATATTATGTTCCAAAAATTTGATGAAAATTTCAGTCTTTTAATTGAATTGAAGAAAAACATGGATGAATTTGTTTGAGAGATGACACAATGCGCCTTTGCAATGCAAACTCTACATGGATCAATGGTCAACTATTTTGATGCATTGACGAAAAAGAACGAGGTGTGGGAGAAATATTTGAAAGAGAAGGAGAATGAGATGACAAAGAAGAATGACAATTTGTAAAATGCTTCAAGTATTTTTTTTTTTTTAAATTTAATGTTTCTATGTGTTTCTTTAGGTCTTATTATAATGTTTTTATTCTATTATGTTTTAATTGTTTTATGGACATTTTCTTATTAGGATTTGTTATGAATAGAAACTTTTATTTCTTTTTGGGTCTTCAAATAAAATTTTATTATTATTTATTTATTAATAATTTTGTTGGAGTGAAAATGTCCATTTTTTAAAATTAATGCCGAAATTGTATATTAATTTTTGGTTTTTAATTTAAAATTATAGTTTAATTTTAATTAATAATTAAAAATTGACCATTAAGAAATCTCTAAATTAATGGACTTTATAGATTAACTAACCAATTATATTAAATAAATATATTTCTTTTTGAGCAATATAGGACTGATGAATAAATATCTTATTTCACAAGAACAATAATTTAATTTTCCCAAGAGAATACAAAGAGATGATTCTTTTCAAAAATCAAAATAGTTTTTTAATTCTAGCCGAAATTAATTTACGATTTTTTTTAATAACACATGCTAGCCGAAATTAATACTTTAAAAAAAAGTTTCAATTAATTCCCTATTTTCAAGGTAAAGAATATCAATAGTTATTGGTTATGATGTAATCTTATCAATAAATACTTATTTATTGATAATAGAAGATTTTAATAGTTGTATTTTTTGTAGTTTATGGAAAAAATGAAATTAATTAACATTTTTTGGGAAAAAAATAATGAATTGTATTGATTCATTTTACCTATAATCAAAGTAGTTTGACATAAATCAAAGTTGTTTAATATGGAAAATTTTATTTCTTTTTTTTTTTTTTTATGTTCATTTATTGTTAGAAGAACCAGTAGTCATCCATTATTTTAGGGTACATAAAAAATCATTAATTAGTTGTGATTTCCAAGATAAGATTTAAATAATAAAAACTCAAATTCGAAATTAAAATTTCGAAATTAAAATTTAATAAGTTAAAGAAATTAAAAAAATGTTGCAAAAAAATAAATTTCAATTAGTACATTGGAAATTACATAAACTTGCACCAAATAATATTTAACATACTACATTGGAAATTGAACAAACTCATTTTGACCAACAATATAAAAATACAAAGTAAACCAAATTACTAGTCTACATCACCCTAATTATTGATTACATTACTACTAACAATGATATCCTCATTTTGGTCTTCAGAACTTTGAGATGCTTCCCATAGTTGCTGTACAAAACAATAAATAAATAAAAATCACTTAGAAAAACATATACCAACCAGATAATGTTTCATACAATAAAATTGTGAAATTAATTAAGATATACCAACCAGACGACAACGAAGTTGATGGATTATATTATTTGAATCATTTAACGTATCTCTAGATTCAAGGATCTTTGTGTTACACCCAGATTTCGAAATAAGAAGTCATGACCCCAGAACTGGGCTCGTCAGGTGTGAGCTCGAAATATATGTGGTCGTCATATGAGCTCTGAGCTCGCAATGGCCATAGTATGACACTTGTATATATTTCTCCCTGATTGCCTTCAGGCAAGATGGCTCAAGCTCGGGAAGCGTAAGCTCGAATGTAGCGACATCGTCAGCATCTAATTGTTCCGTGCATAGGTGAAACTAGGCGGCGAGCTCGTGGTCAACTGATAGCCTCGGCGGGTTCAATGCCAGCTGTTAATCTCGAATATTTGATGAATCTCGTATCCAAATTAGTCAGTTACGTGTGAATGTATTTATTGTAGTACAATCCCAATGTTTAAGTGTAGAGTCCAAGAACTTTACTTAGCTAATTATTTAGTAGTATTATAGTATGTATAGTATTATCTTTGTAACTGTGGATTTTTGGTTCAGACCGGGAATTATTTGGACATTCATAGTAGTACTTATAGATTTTCTAAGTTTAACCTATAGTTTAAGAATATTAATGTTAACCTAAGGTTTGATTATATGACTGATATTAAGAATAATATTTGTTATACTATAAGGTTTAGATGAGGACCAATAGGATTTTAAGCACATGTTATGAATGGATGATTAAGAATTAAGTATTTTGAGGATTTAATTTAATAAGGAGTAAAGTTTGAATGTTATAAGGTCAGTCAGCAGCTTTGAATATGTTGAGGGCTTAGTCAAGGCTGTTTACTCCATTCAAACTTAGCTAAAAATGTGTAATTTCGTGTTTAAATATTCAGCGTGTGCCGATATATCGCAGCTACAGGGGGCGATATATCGCAGCACGTAGATACGGAAAACACGAAACGATGCACGGTCGCCTCGGGCATACTGGCCCAGGCGATATATCGCCTACAGGGGGCGATATATCGCCTCCTTCAGCATAATTCAAATGTTTTTGAATTCTTTTTCCTTTCAGCCATTCAACTTCTTCATAAGTCCAGCATCTTTTGAACGAGTCTTCAGTCTCTGCTGAACGATTATTCAAATTAATTTCACCTAAAAAGCTATTATTTTTATTCAAGTAAAATTAAGATTCCTTCATTCCCAAACTCTATAAATTGGACCTAGTACCCAGCCATTATTCACCTTTTACTCTAAGTTCAGAAGCTGCAAGTGCTAGGAGAGTGTGAGAGTTAAAACACTTGGGTGGGGAAATCATAAGCTTATCAAACACTTTGGGAAGTAAGATTTCATAGTATTTCGGTTCGAGGGTTAGATTGATCTACAAGTCCTCAAGGTATTCAACACACTCTAGTTCATTGGTTTTATGTTATGTTTCCCTTCTCTTAGTATTCTACTCAGTCTTCTAACCTCATTCTTATTTTGGTTAGGGAATCTAAGTTCTTGAGCACATAAGTTTTGGTAAGTGTGACTTTCAATGGTTTAGTCTTTCCATTCCTTTCATTTCATCTCTTTTTCTTCATTAGACTCACCCTGTTATATATGGTTTTAGGAGTGTTCCAAAAATTCCCAACGCTGTCCTCTTATCCCGGTAACTTTGGTAAGGAAAATAGGATAGAATCTATATGTTTTATGCTTGTGTTATCTTATGTGATATGTTATGAAATATGTTATAAATATGTTATGAAATGTGTATGTTTGTAGGCTTGGGCATATGACCCATATGACTAACAAGACCCCAAAAAGATTATGGGCATATGACCTACTTAGCTAGTAGGACCCCACTAATCTCATGGGCATATGACTTGTTTAGTCTATGGGACCCCAAGTAATAATGGCCATTATAATAAGTGTATGTAATAAGTGTTATGATATGTCTTTATGTTTATTATGAAATTTTATGTTTATGACTATGTGTTAGATTTTCCTTGCTGGGCATTAGGCTCATTCCTTTTTGTTTTATGTGCAGGAAAATAGCTTTAGAGGCGGTAAGATTCGTGGACGCTTAAAGAATGTGTATCGATGGTGAATGGAGGCAAGGAGTCGAGAGTTCGATTTCTCGAGGATGTAGTTTTGTTTTACTTTTTTATGGTTTTACATGTATTTTCCGCACTTTCTGTGTAACTCCTTTTTACTTTAAGTTATGTTTTGTTTTAAAGACAATGGGTACCCATATCCTACTTATTTTATGAAAGTAACTTTTGTTTCTACAAGTTTCTAATAAATTTATGGTATTTTCGCAAATGTAAGTCTTATTAAGGTTTGTATGTATAGTTTCATTAATGGTCCTAAAGTGTAGAGTAGTGGGTCATTACATTAAGGGATATCATTTAATCTATTATCCGATCCCACTTTTCATGGGACGTTTCCGTGTATTTGGGGAATCATGCATTAATTAGCATTATGTTAATTAATTTAAAAAATATCTTCCCAAGATATGTGGGAATGAATTCTGCAAACCTTCCCTATAAATAGAGAAGGAAGCACCATATGTAAAGTGTCGAATTCTTATTTCTGGAGAAAAAACTCTAGGCAACTATTCTCTGAAAAGTTTCCAGAAAACTCCCAAGTCTTAATAACATAGACTCGTGGACTAGGCATATTTAACTGCTGAACAACGTAAAAACCCTGTGGTGTTCATCTTTATTCATTTCCTCCAATATTTTCTTGTTTAATTGCTCTCCAATTTAAGTTGACGAAAAACAGCGTCAACAGTTTGGTGCTTTCATTGAGAGCCATTAAACAGTATGTGCGTAAGTCTATTTAGTCAGGAAGCCTCTTGGAGTAGCAATGGCTGGAAATGATCCCAATGTTCCTGAGGAGGAAATTTTGGATGAAGCTAAGTACCCTCGGCGCCCTGGAAAGTAGCCTATGGTGAATTCGGATCTCGATGAGAGGAGTGGTTCATCCGACTCTCGGGGAACACCTGCTCCCAGGGACGACGAGGACATGTACTACAATCCTGAACAATACGTCCCAATAGTGGAACTCGAAAATCGTCAACTGCGAAAGCAGTTGGCAGAAGCTAAGAAACGCAACGAAGAGCTAGCCAAACTAGCTGCTAAAGCGTAGGCAGCTCAGGCTCCACCTCCGCTAGAAGTCCAGGCTTCGCCTTCGCGGGAAGTTCACGTTCTACCACGTAGGCCTTGAGGACGGCCACGCAAAAATGCGACCACCCGAATAGCGGAGCAACCTGCTGCACCGAGAATCCAGAGAAGTAACCAGGCTTAAGGTACTGCCAACCCAACTACAGAGGCACCGCCCGGGTAGGGAATAACCGAGCTCCCTCGAAGGCTCGGACTCGAAATCCTGGTACCGCACAGAACATGGCAAAACCTGATCGAGCAAACTCAAGGCCTTCTAAGCCCCGTAACAGATGGTAGCCTCCATCGCCAATAAGACACCCATCATCGCCGATAAGGTACCCCTCTCCAATTCGGAGGGATGCACAACCGACCCATGGTGATAAGGAACGGTGAGCTGGGCAAAGGCATGGGAATGGGGAAACTGCTAGGGAGCATAGGGGTCTCAATCCCACAAGAAGCCAAATATCTCGATCTCAAACTGTTGAGACAAGGTGACAAGCAAGAAACCCATCTCGAAATAATCGTGCAACGAGTCATGTCAATGAAGGCTCAGGTGACACCAGGTCTGTGAGAGTATATACGACCAGGAACCCAGGAACACTGGGAATCGAAGAAATAACCCAAATTTATGGGAGCATCTGAACCATAATTGAGGGCATGATAATCCATCGAATCCAGATCTGAGGGATCATCTCAATGGGCGTAAACACCCTGCGCTGAGGCGCGAAACTGGAGTTGTAATCAACGATAACCAGTTCCCATTGATTCAAGTCAGACCCCCCATAGTTCTAGTGCAAGAAAGTATTGAGCAGTTGGAAAGAGCATTCAGGCTCTTACAAAACGAACGAAGCCGGGAAAGGGACGAAGAGTTCGATGAAGAACTCGAACTCTTTGCCCCGCACTTCTCTAGCACCCCATTTCCTCAAGGATTCAGAATTCCTCATGTCCTGCCATTTGATGGAAATTCGGATCCATACAGTCATTTAAGTACATTCAACACAATCATGCAAACCAGTAATGTGGGCTATAAGCTCAGGTGCATGTTGTTCCCAGCCTCACTCACGGGACCAGTGAAGAACTGGTTTGAAAAATATAAGAGACATTCAATTGCTTCTTGGGATCAATTATCAAGAGATTTCAAGAAAAAATTCAAGGCCATGGTCGGCATTAGGACCGAGGCATCTACCTTGACCAACGTCCGACAATAGCCAAACAAAACACTGAAGAGTTTTCTCACAAGGTTCAATTTGGAAGTCGCTTGAGCTCGTGATGTCGATGATAGTTGCCATTTAATGGCTGTCTGAGCTGGAGTAATGCCTGGAATTCCTCTTTGGGAAGATATGCAAAGGAAGCCTGTAAGGATCTTAACCGAGTTCAATCGACGAGATCCGACGTTTGTTAATGTAGAAGACACAAGGTCAGCATTGAATATGACCTCTCATCCCATAACTACAACAACAAACACAAACTCTGCCTCGACCTCAGCGGATCCTACGACATCAAAACCCCCAGGGGACAACCCTTCTAAGAGAATGAAAAATGAAGGGAATAATCCTGAGGCGGATGGGGGAAAGAACAAGAAAGGGGAAATATACTTCTCCGTATATAAGGTGTATATTGAGCTCAATGAGTCTCGGGAGAATATCTACCTGGCTAATGAAAACCAGGTCCCTTTCAGAAGGCCTGACCCCATGATGAACCAAAAGGCAAAAAGAGACTCCAACAAGTACTGCAGATTCCACAGAGATATCGGGCATACAACCAATGAATGCAGACAACTAAAAGATGAGATCGAAGGACTGATCTCGAGAGGATATTTCAAGCATATGTAAAAAATCAAAACCCCAATCAGGCTTCCACCAACCAGAGAGCAGCGGCTGCACCACCTGCCTAGAACAGCAACTCTCGAGCAAGGGAGGATGAACGACCCCCTCCGATTGATGGAGAAGATGTCATAACCATCTCAGGGGGACCCCATATTACAGGATCGGGCAGGAATGCCCAGAAAAGATACGTGAATGAGCTAAAAACTAGTGACGGATCTCCCTACGAACCTGAACCCAGAGCTCCGAAACAACAAAGGGTTGAATCTCAACCCATAACTTTTACTGAAGATGACGTATCCCATGTACAGTTCCCTCATAATGACATGGTGGTCATCACCCTAAATCTCACGAACAATAGGGTACACCGAGTCCTGATTGATAACTGGAGCTCAGTAAATATCCTCTACAAAGCCACTTTAGAAAAGATGGGGCTCGCGCTTCATGACCTAAAAGCCTGTGCAACTACGTTGTATGGCTTTTCAGGAGAAGGGATTGCCTGCATGGGATCCATCGAACTCCCTGTAACCTTGGGAGACTACCCAGTCTCGATAACCAAGATGATTGAGTTCGTAGTGGTGGATCTCCCATCTGCCTATAACGTTTTTCTTGGGAGACCCGCCCTAGTAGGGCTGGGGGCAGTTTCGTCCGTCAGGCATCTAGCCATCACGTTCCCGACTTCTAGTGGCATCGGGACTCTGAAAAGGGACCAACTCGCAGGGAGGGAATGCTACAACATTTCTGTTAAAGGGAAGAAGCAGACAAATGCACAAACACTTGTTGTAATTAAAGATAAGAATGCAACGGTTTTCGAAATAGACGAAGAGATCGATCCAAGAATAGAAGAAAGGGTTGACCTCGAGCCTCTAGAGGAGCTCAAAGAAGCTGATCCTCCAAAAACTATGAAGGTGGGGAAAAACCTTTCAGAAGAAACAAAATAGTAATTAATTGGCTTTTTAAAGAAGAACCAGGATGTTTTTGCATGGTCGCATTCGAACATGGTAGGGATAAGTCCTAATGTAATAATCCATGCACTTAACATTGACAAGTGCTTCCCCCCAAAACAGGAAAAGCGAAGGCTCCTGGATGATGATAGGAAGAAATTCTTGAAGGAAGAAGTCGACAGATTAAAGGCAAAGCAATTTATACGAGACGCCTTCTACCCTGACTGGGTCGCAAATCCGGTCTTGTTTCTGAAACCTAATGGAATGTGGCGTACTTGCATCGACTATTCAGATCTCAACAAGGCATGCCCCAAGGACTGCTTTCCCCTACCTCAGATCGATCAGCTCGTAGATGCCACAGCTGGGCAAGATCTTATGTCATTCATGGATGCTTATTTTGGATATAACCAGATTTCCATGCATGCCCCGGACCAAGAGCATATGAGTTTTTTGACATATAAAGGGTTCTACTGTTACAATATCATGCCTTTCAGGCTTAAGAATGATGGAGCCACGTATCAAAGGCTCGTAAACATGATGTTCTCCGAGCAGATAGGTAATAACATGGAAGTATATGTTGATGAATGTTGGTCAAATCTAAACATAACAATAACCATGTGGACAACCTCGAAGAATGCTTCGCTGTGCTACAAAAGTACAACATGAAGCTCAACCCCCAGAAATGCTCCTTTGGAGTATCGTCGAGGAAGTATCTGAGCTTTATAGTAAACGCGCGAGGAATAGAGGTTAATCCTGACAAGAACCAAGCTCTAATTGACATGACCTCACCTCGAAAACATAAAAATGTCCAAAGTTTGAATGGACGGATGGCGGCATTAAGTAGGTTTATCTCGAAATCTACAGACCGCTGTCTTCCATTATTCAACCTTCTGAGAGGGGGCAAAAAATTTGAGTGGACAGAGGAATGCGAGCTGGCATTTCATGAGCTTAAGAAGCATCTTGCGGAGCCTCCTATCTTGTCAAAACCTATCACAGGAGAAATCTTGTACCTATATCTCGCTACACCTGAGCACGCCATCAGCGCTGTGCTTGTCCGAGAAGACCAGAAGGTACAAAAGCCAATATACTATGTCAGCAAAAGATTATTGGGGGTATAATCGAGATACCCCATAATGGAGAAGTTGGCTCTCAGCCTAATTCACTCATCTCGAAAGCTCTGCCCTTACTTGCAAGTGCCCCCCATCCATGTACTGACCGACCAACCACTACGACAAGTCTTGTCAAAACCAGAAGCCTTGGGCCGATTGTTAAAATGAGTTATTGAGCCCGGAAAATTCGAGATCACTTATCATTCTAGAACAACCTTAAAAGGGCAGGCTTTGGCAGACTTCATAGTGGAATGTACTGGAGTGACTGATGACGAAGTTATAACCACAGCCCGCGAGCTGTGGAAACTTTATGTCGATGGATCCTCCAACGAAAATGGATCGGGGGCAGGAATCATATTGATCACTCGAACTGGAAGTCGATTTCACTCCACCTTAAGATTTGGCTTCGAAGCATCTAACAACGAAGCTGAATATGAAGCCCTATTGGCTGGACTTCGAATAACCAATGAACAAAAGGCTAAGGTGATACATTGCTACAGTGACTCGCAGTTGGTGGTCAACCAAATTTTAGGGGTATACCAGGCTCGCGGAACAAAGATGGCCGCGTATTTTGAGAAGGCAAAAATAGCACTCGAACATTTCGAGTTCTATATAATAGAGCAGGTTCCCCGGGAACAAAATTCGAATGCAGACGCCCTAGCTAAGCTCGCCACATCCACCAAGATCGATGCGCTAAATGTTGTGCCAATCAAGCATCTGTCGACACCCAATATTAGCGAGCTTGAACAGGAAGATGTCTACATGATTAACTTCGAGTCAACCTGGATGACCCCAATAGTTTATTACCTTGAAACCGGCACTCTCCCAGCAGAATGGAACAAGGCTCAGAAACTGATGTATCAGATTCCCAGATACACTATTGTGGAAGGAAGGCTATATCGGAGAGGATACTCTATGCCACTACTCCGATGTGTGACTCCACCCAAAGCCAAAAAAATCCTGGAAGAGATTCATGAAGGATTCTGTGGGGACCACACTGGGGGGCATAGCCTATCGAAGAAAATCATACGATAAGGATACTTCTGCCCCACTATCAAGGCAGACGCATTTGAATATGTCAAAAAATGCGATAAATGCCAGCGGTTCGCTACAATCCCGCAAGCTCCACCATCTGAGCTAACTGTGATGACCTCCCCATGGCCATTTGCAGTGTGGGGAATTGACCTCATAGGCTCGTTGCAAACCGGCAAAGGTGGAGTTAAGTACGCAGTAATCGCGGTCGATTATTTTACAAAGTGGACCGAGGCCGAACCTCTGGCAACGATTACCTCAAAAAAAGTCTTGGACTTTGTGGTAAAGATCATCATCTGCTAATATGGAATGCCAAGGAAAATAGTATCGGATAATGGTACTCAATTCGACAGTGAATTATTCACCAGTTTTTGTGAGAAAAACAGGATAATAAAGAGCTTTTCCTCTGTTTCCCATCCCTAAGAAAATGGCCAAGTCGAGGTTATGAATAAGACTCTCAAGAGTCCTATGAAAAAGAGATTAGAAGAAGCTAAGGGGAAATGGCCTGAGGAGTTGCCCCAAGTTTTGTGGGCATATCGAACCACAGCTCGTACTTCAACGGGGCGTACCCCCTTTTCACTGGCATATGGTTGCGAGGCCATGTTACCAATTGAGGTCGAAATTCCAACGATTCGCAACCATGCTTATGATCAATCCTCGAACCAACCCCAGCTCGAAGTAAGTATGGACCTTTGAAGAAAAAAGGGATGAAGCTCAACTGAGTAATGCAGCATATCAGCAGCGAGCTACCCAATACTTCAATAAAATTGTCCGGGAAAGAAGGTTCAGATTGGGAGACTTGGTGTTAAGGCGTGTGTTTCTAGCTACAAGAGATCCAGCTGCCGGTGTACTTGGACCTAATTGGGAAGGACCTTACCAGATTGAGTCAATCGTTCGACCTGGAGTTTACAAATTGGCAAGATTAAACGAAGAGTTGGTACCACGAGCATGGAATGGAGAACATCTACGACCTTACTATCAATAGTGTAGGAATCATGTCTCCACAATGCTTGTTTATCCTTACAAAGTTTATGTTGATAAATTGTTCAATTTTGAATAAAGTTCATTTTCGTTTCATATATGTTGTATTTTTTTCAAACTCTCTTAATTTAATAACATATGAATGCACTCATAGGATATTAAGGGGGCATTAGTGGTATATATACACCATCAGTTCGAAAAAATAAATAACATAAAAATATATGGACTATTAACCAAATTATTAAAAACAAAGTGTTTGGATATAACCAAATACGCGAGCTAAAATTTGAAAATGTCTTGACTATTAACCAGATTTTTAAAAACAAAGTGTTTGGATATAACCAAATACGCGAGCTAAAATTTGAAAATTTCTAGACTATTAACCAGATTATTAAAAACAAAGTGTTTGGATATAATCAAATACATGAGCTAAAATTTGGGCATAACCAAATTATATAAAAAAAAGTGTCTGGATATGACTAGGTACGTGGACCAGTACGATCTAGATATAACTAGATCGAAAATATATAAGTGTATGGATTACAAACCAAACACAACCTAAATAGGTTTGGAACAAACCAGCTAAAATTGATTGACGCAAGTGGGAAAAAATTAACCTACGGCGAGCTAAGTCGATATCGAGGCTAGAGTATTTTGCAACAAATGTTTCAACCTCACAACCTCGGGGAGCTACTTGAGGACGAGGAAAAGTAACTAGAAAAGCAGGATACAACTAAACTACTTATCTTATACGCCATATAAGTACTTTCGAGTGCATGGTAAAAGTAAGTTCCGACCTTGCTAAATAACGAGATCGGATACGGATATATCGAACAAACTATGCGAAAATGCATGGAAACTCGATCCTAAATCCAACATGTGTTTGTATGGATAAACAAGCATAAAAGCAGACTCTTAATATAATAATTGCTTAAAATATTTCGATCAGAGAGATGTAAAGCAAAAATATTAAAGTGAAGTCAAACATGGTATTAAAAATATCAAAGAGCTTTTTTACAAGCATGGTATTACAAATATCAAAAGCCCTTTTACAAGCTGTAAATTGTTTTTGCCCCAAGGGCATGACAAATAAAAGCTATAAACTATTACAAAAGATTCAGAGGGACGCAGCCTAGGATCGAGATTTAGGAGGCAAAAGCACCCTCCATAGCCTTCTCAGCATCCTCCTTGGCCTTCTCAGCATCATCGAAAGCACTACCCTCACCAGGACGAATAGCATGACTATCCTCCCAAGCAGCTTCCTCCTCATCAAGTCGAGCTTGCCATTTGGCCACAAGCTCTTCCTCAAAAGAGCCCAAGAAGCTAGTGTCGAGGTCGGCATTGTTGGCCCAAATCCTGTACATGGCCAAGTCAACCGCCCAATCCTTCCTCTGCTTGAACTCTTCAAGAAGACGAGCCTTTTCATCCTCCAACACCTCGTAGGTGGCCTTTTTCTCCTCCTCAAGCTTGGCATTGATCTTCTCAAGCTCCTCAACCCTGGAACTCTTCTCTTTAAGCTCGGCCTTCACCCTCTCGATCTCAGCCTCCAGCTTCAACCTTGCGGCCTTAAACTCATCGGTGAGCTTGAGCTGGAGTTCCTTCGACTCTTGAGCATAGGACATGCTCGCATGAACCTCATTGTTCAACTTATAATTCAGCTGAGCAACAACAGTAAGAGCCTAACACACAAACAAATCTAGTTAGAGCATGCTTCGAATAAAATCACAATAAATAGCGAGGTAAGAGAAATTACTGAGGATATGAGTTCTGTACTATTGTCATAAAGGACATTAGAGTCTCGAGCATTGACAAGAACTTCCATTGAGCCCCGAGGTTGCTGATGCTTTGGCCTACCTGAGACAGGACGTCCGAGCCAAGAGTGGCTCCGTGAGTCCCTGCGGCATTGTCGATGACATACTCATCAACATGAGTAGAAATCGACAATAGATGCCCCTTAGTCATCGCTAGTTTCTTCGGAGGTGGACCAAGGGTCGGAAGGACTTGGATGGCAGGAGGCGGAGGAACATCTCCCACAGGAATCTCGACCCGGGAAGTGGGGTCCACAGCCAAGCCCGTAGCAGTAGAAGCTGGGGGAGGAGGAGTCTTCTCGGTCCTTTTAAGGACCTTAGCAGGTCGATCAGACTTTTGTGAGGCTCTCGGGCGCTTACTCTTCTTGACCCCCTCACCACTGGCAAGCATGTTCTCAAGGTCGGAATCCATTGTGCCTGCACAATCAAATCACATTAGAGATCAAGCTTAAAATCACTAAAATTAGTGTAAGGCAGACAGTTAAAGGAATTAAAGACAAGTGATAGGAAACCTAACTGGAACTCTCCCCCGAGCTCGTGCTTGGCAACCACATAATTCCCCTATCTTCAGAGGAGGCTGGGAGAGTCCCTTCCCTATATCTGGAAGTCAGCCTCGAAAGGTCCCTATAGTTGTTTGTCCCATATTAGACGGCTATTCCATCCCAGACCTCATTCAGACTATACATTGTGTCGTATTTCCCTAGCCAGCTATCAAACCTATGGACCCTCTCATCTACCTAGAACCATACATCAAAGTTGTCCCTATCATCTTCACACAAGATTAGGGTGTCGGGTTTATGCTTAAGGAGGAACCGACATTTAAAAATTGTAGGCATAGAGACCAACGCCGACAGTAAATAAAAGTAGGCATAGAGATCTGTACAATTCTAGGGTACCACTAATTGTTGTAATTGTATATATAGGTTGATGAGTTTCAATCTCTTACTTCCTTTGGGTTGGGGGTTATCACTTATTAGATGAGAGACTTTTTTTTTCACTTGTGAACACAGAAATAGAAAGAGATCACTCAAAGCCCCAATTAAATGAGGGTGAAAACATAAATTTCTGAATTTCCTTGAGGTAACTACATACTCTTTATATTTATTAATTATAACTCATGATAGACTATACAAATTATTATATTAATATTTAATTTAAATAGAAAAATAAATTTCATATCAATGTTTCGCTGCACGCAGGCTTTTAAAGAGTATCAAAATATCTTAATAAAGAGCAATAATCGGAACACACTCAAATTACACACAATATTTACACAAAGTGATGTGTAATTTTTCTCAACCACACATTTAAAAGTGATGTGGCCCCTATTAAAATTATTTTCAGTTAAAATTTAACACACATCATTGTGTGTAAAAAAGTATGGACAATTTAAATGTGTGTCTAGCATATGTAATATTAATGTAATGTACTCGTATTAAGTTATTAGAGAACCCTAAACCCTTTCCTACATGCAATGTAACCATGTATACATACAAATTAAATGACGAGGATATAACTATATAATAAACTTATTGGTACGCCTAAATGTTTTTTTCCGAATTTCTGTGTTGGAATATCAATCACATGCATAATTAATATTAGTTCATTTTTGTCAATGACTGGTAATTTTTTACCGGCAATAATATTATTTGTCTTTGGTATATTATGATATTTTTTTATTATAAAGTTAATATTAGTTATATTAAAAAAAATCATGGAACAATTGTCCGAGATTACAAAGTTGTGTACAGTTAAAATTGGTTGGTGTAGTGATGCTATTATGATTCGTTGTTTAAAAAGAAAATTATTAAGGATACAATGAGTGTATAGAGTTGATCAGCTTTTGACTGCGGTTCAACTGCAACTACAGTCTATTAATTGATCTTTCTCAATTATTTTGTTACCATATCAGATTCCTATTTTCTAGACTGACGAACCTTCAAAGCAAAACATATATATTTATATATATATATAGATATATTAATATAATCTGTGAAACAGACAGATCGTGACATACAGTAAGACTAAATTAAAAATTAATTAAGCAGAGCTATATATATATATATAAATTGGTTATTGGATTTTTCTCTCTTCTCTTGTGCAGTCGATTTGGGTAATAATAAAATGCTTGTATTGAGAAGCAAGTTGGGAGATTTGTCCATTTAATAAACTCAATTTATAGTTAATCTCATTATTATGATTCTTAAATATAACAAAAAGATGAAAAGCAGTAGTAATATATATATATATATATATATATGTGTGTGTGTGTGTGTGTGAGAAAAGCTGGACATTCTTTTTTCCGTCTCGTTTAGCACTGCTATGAAGTGTAAAAATACACTGTTATGGCAATCTAGTTTCAGTTAGTACTACTGTGCAGTGATCATGCAATCATATATGTTGGGTTTTTTTTTTATTTCCATAATGGAACATTTTGTGTTTTCTTACATTGTTGGGAATGTATGAGAAAGCACCATCTCTTTTGGATGCAAATCATAATGTAATAATTAGTGCAACTTTTAGGGTTTTCTTTTCCTTGTTTTGTGCGCTTTAAAACTTTGTCATCAATAAACCCTTGTAATTAATTTCTGTATATATTGTTTGTATGTTTAATGTGTTAAGCATGTCCAGCCTTCATTAAAAATGTATAACTTGAAATATTAATCAAAGATTAGGGTTCAGATAAATAAATTGTTTCATCAATACAAGGGAGCTTGCATCTATAAATATATAGTTATACAAGAAGAAATTAAAGAACGAAAATTGATAAGCTATATATATATATGTATTAAAATATATCATATATATTATATATGCTAGCTAGCTATATATAAAAATGTATTATATGTTTGACTTATAAACACATAAATTATCAAATATGTGTGTAATTATATATATATTAGTTAATAATTTGTAGTAGTATCTTCACCAAGTTGTGCTGGGTGCAAATCTCACTGCTATCTGCGTGTGGTCCATCTGTTTTTATATATTCAGTGGATGCTTTAAAGGACCTATATATATATATATGAGTTGGTCCCTCCTCTACACATTAATAGATATATAGCTATACTAGCTATCCATTTACCATACTATCTAACATATACATATATAAATATATCTTAATTATATTTGGAAATTGTATATATTTTTATATCTTTATGTCCAGCTTATCGATCTAACTTTAGTAGATACCACACACCACAACTTTTGGAACTCTCTCCTCTCATATTACATATATGTGATTAAGACATACCTGATTGAATTTATTGCCTCGCTTCTCTCTCTCTCCCTCTCTCTCTCTAAATATTGCTTCAAAACCCTAATTCAGAATTATCATTTTATTTATTACAGAAAAAAAAAAAATCATTTGGTGGGGTAGAGCCGTGAAAAGAAAAAAGAAAAAAAGCATTAACTATCAACATTAGGGTTTCTCTTTACATTATTATTATTATTATTATGGTGTTTCCTTTATAGCTAGCTAAACATGCATGCAATCTTCAACCATATTACTTTATGTGGAATACAACAATAAAGCTAGCTAGTTGAATATTGCTGATAAAGTGTAACCGCATTCTTTTGTTTCGTTTGTTTCTTTTTCTTTCTTTATTTTTATTTTTATTTTACTCTCTTACATATATAAATATACATACATATATATATGGTCCCCTCGCAAGTTATAATTATAGAACTACTTTCAATCCATTATTTAAAATATTTTAATTATTTGTTACTGCAAACCAAGCTTGTTATTACTGTCAAGTCCTTCATCATAGTCCTCTTCCAATAAAATCACTAGTGGTGTTTAATACCTCATGCAATCGAAGTTACGCGTACACGTAAATTCCTTTTGTTTAAAACTTGTAATAACTAGAATGGAAAAAAAAGTAAGTGTTCATATATGAACAAGTGTTATTAATTTGAGTATTTATTAAAAAAAAGTATTAATGGACAAGTATTAATTTGAGCATAATGTAAGAATCAATAGTATAAATGTGTATTTACACTGATAAAACTAAAAATTTAGAAAAGCAAATGCGATCATTAAAGAAAAGAATGTCAATATTAAAAAGTCGTTGAGAAAATATAATTATAAAATACTTAATTTGCTGTGACTAAAAATATGTTAATAACAAATTATTACTTAATGCATATGTTTTTTTTTAATGTCACTAAATTTTTGGTTTTTTAAAATAATAATATATATTCCACAAATTGCTAATTTATCACTGATATTTCTTATATTTTTAAAATAAAAAAAAAGTGAATTTAACAAGGACACAAACATCATCAAAAAATATTTATATGTTGAAAAATTTCAAGACTCACACTCACACAGATCACATATAATACTGCCAAATTTTAAGTATTTAATTATTTAAACAGAAGACACAAAACCAGCTTGAACAACAAAGACTAAATAAATGATAAATAGTCTCTTTCTTTATTCTATCCAATGTTGTTTGAGAAACGTTAACATATTTATATTTTCTGATGATTTATAATATATACTTTTAAAATAAAAATATTTAAATAATATTGTCCACTTGTTAATCATTTATAATAGAAACTAGAATTTTCTTAACACTCCTCTTATAAATATTAATGAAATTCATATAAGAATTGTGCTATATATTTGTTCACAGGACAAAATCATCACGTGCCACATAATAAATTTTATTGGGACATATATTAAAAAAAATCGAGTAATGTTAATCAAAACACTTATTAGTAAATAGTATGTGATTGACATATATGTAACTCGAATTAATTAATTTGGACCCAAAAATATTTTCTACGTGATAATTGAGAAATTCAACAAAGTCATTTCTGTTAATAATATAAGTTTTATTAATATGTAAGAGTATTTTAGTCTTTTAGCCTTTCTTTATTTTTGCTATATATTTTGTTGCTCTTGTACTTTTATTTTTATCTCTTTCGACATAATGAAAACCTAGCATCCATTTTGATTCTCTCTCAAATCTCCTTTATCTATTTTTCAAAATTATCATGGTATCAGAGCAATGTTCTTGAGTACCCTCGATTTGGTTGCGCTAGGATTACAATCTCGTTGACCGAACTCAAATTTTAGGAATTTGGCTCTGTCTTTGGCTTTGATTTTGATGTTTTCGCACCAATCTTGGGGATTTCGCACTTTGTTCTGTCTATTTGGATTTCGATTGTTCGTCATGGCTGGCGCAAAAGATGATTCGCTTCAGTCCATCAATGTGCAATTGAATGGGCAGAATTATTCGTATTGGCATTATGTTATGAAAAAATTTCTGAAAGGGAAACGTATGTGGGGTTATGTTTCTGGAACTTCCACAAAACCGAAGGACGATAAGGATGAGAGCTTTGCAGAACAGTTGGATCTTTGGGATGCCAACAATTCGAAAATCATCACTTGGATCAACAACTCGGTTCAACAATCAATCGGTATCCAATTGGCGAAACATGAGACGGCGAAGGAAGTTTGGGAGCACTTGGAAAGGCTGTATACACAGTCTAATTTCACAAAGAAGTATTAGTTGGAGATTGACATTCGGGCCCTTCTACAAAGTAGCATGAACATTCAGGAATTTTATTTTGCTATGTCTAATCTGTGGGATCAACTTGCTTTGACTGAATCAGTGGAGTTACGGGCATTTACCCATTACGTTGCTCGGAGAGACGCACAACGTCTGGTTCAGTTTTTTATGGCTCTTCGAGATGAGTTTGAAGGTCTTTGTGGAACAATCCTGCATCGCAATCCTCTTCTGTCAGTTGATTCGGTGGTTAATGAGTTGTTAGCAGAATAGATTCGCTTGAAGTCTCGTGTTGATAAAGGGGGGGGGGGGGGCCGAAAAGGGGATTCTTCCTTCTCCGAATCCCTCTGTCTTTGCAGTTCCTCATCGGCCAGCCTCCAACAATCAACACAAGACTCAAGCCAAGGTTGGCTACGACGAATGCAGTTTTTGCAAGCAAAAAGGACACTAGAAGGCTCAATGTCCCAAACTGTTGAACAGGGCGCAATCACCGAATCAGTCTCCTCACTGGAAATCTGGCAACCAATCTCATCGACCTCTTCACTCTATGTCTTCAAACATGGCAGCTATTGTTCCACCTACAGATTTTGGAAGCACTCCTAGTACCTCGATTGCTACACTCACAGAGCAGTTTCAGAAGTTCATTGCCTCGCAGCCACACGCCATGTCAGCCTCCTCACACATAGGTTTTCCTTCTAGTAGTACACCAGGTATATCTTCCTCTATATGGGTCATTGATTTTGGAGCTTCACATCATATGTCATCTTATTCCAATTCCTTCTTGTCCATTAAATCAACACCCTCTATATCTATCATGACCGTTGATGGCACTCCCATGCCATTAGCAGGGATTGGCTTGATTTGCACTCCAAAAATATCATTCTCTGATGTATATCATATTCCAAATCTTACTTTGAATCTTGTCTCTGTTGGTCAATTATGTGACTCTGGTTTCTCAGTTATTTTCTCTAATTCTTGTTGTTATGTGCAGGATCCTCATTCCAAGAAGCTGATTGGGACAGGCCGTAGGCAGGGGGGCTTTACATTTTAGATGAGCTGAGAGTTCCTGATGTTGCAGCTTCTAGTGTCGATTTGTCTTCATTTCATTTAAGTTCGTCTTCATCTAGTTTTTATTTATGGCATTCTCGTCTTGGACATGTATCTGGTTCATGTTTAAAGTACTTAGCTTCCACAAGAGCATTAGGAAAGTTACAAACCCATGATATTTCATATTGTTGTGGTTGCAAATTGGCAAAATTTTATGCTTTACCTTTTTATAAGAGTGTTTCTGTTTCTCTTTCACTTTTTGATTTGATTCACTCTGATGTGTGGGGGCCATCACCCATTCTAACAAAAGATGGATCACGTTACTATGTCTCTTTTATTGATGATTATACTTGTTTTTGTTGGGTCTATCTTATGAAACATCGTTCTGATTTCCTCGCGATTTATCATATGTTTCGTGCTTTTGTTAAAACTCAACATAATGTTGTTATCAAATGTTTTCGATGTGATCTGGGTGGTGAATATACCTCCAATTGTTTCTCTGAATTGCTTGCTTTAGATGGTACCTTACATCAAACCTCTTGTACCGATACACCAGAGCAAAATGGGGTTGCCAAAAGAAAACACGGACACATTGTTGAAACTGCTCGTTCTCTCTTATTGTCTGCTTATGTTCCTAGTGAGTTCTGGGGGGAAGCCATTCTGACTGCAGTTCATTCAATCAATAGAATTCTGTCATCTGTCACTTCAGGTCTATCTCCCTTTGAAAAACTTTATGGTCACGCTCCTGATTATTCTTCATTGAGAGTCTTTGGTTCCACATGTTTTGTTCTCCGTCCTCATGTTGAACGTAGTAAGCTTACTTCGCGTTCCGCTCTTTGTGTATTTCTTGGTTATGGTGAAGGTCAAAAAGGATATAGATGTTATGATCTTGTTAGTCAAAAACTCTATGTTTCTCATCATGTTGTGTTTCTTGAGCATATACCTTTCTACTCTATTCCATCAGACACCCCCAATCAACACAATCTGATCTCACTCGTATTGATCCATTTGATTCTTGTACTGTTGATCCTCTTAACTCTGCAGATGTCGGTTCTCAGCCTGTTGAAGTCCCTTCTGTCCCTACTATTGCCCAAGATTCTTCTGAGATTGTGGATGCTGCTCCTCCTCCTCGCTACCCTCAAAGAATTCGTAAGTCCACACAGTTACCTGATTTTGTGTACTCCACTTATTCTGATTCTTTCTCTTCTCTTTTGACTTCTTTTCACCAACTCTCTGAGCCCTCTTCCTATAAAGAGGCTATTCTTGACCCTCTTTGGCAGCAGGTAATGGCTGAAGAACTCTCTGCATTGTACAAGACAGGTACTTGGGATATTATTCCTCTTCCTGTGGGGAAGCGTGCTATTGGTTCCCGTTGGGTTTACAAGATCAAGACTAAGTCTGATGGGTCAGTAGAGCAGTACAAAGCTCGTTTGGTTGCAAAAGGCTTTGCTCAGGAGTATGGGATGGATTATGAGGAAACTTTCGCTCCAGGTTCCAAACATACCACTATTCGTACTCTCATTGTTGTTGCGTCTGCTCGACAGTGGCCCATTTCTCAAATGGACGTTAAAAACGCCTTCTTGAACGGGACTCTTCAAGAAGAAGTTTACATGGTTCCACCACCAGGAGTTCCTCATAATTCAGGAGAAGTTTGCAGATTGAAGAAGGCTCTTTATGGGCTTAAACAAGCTCCCCGAGCCTGGTTTGAAAAATTCTCCATCGTGATTACTTCTCTCGGCTTCCACCCAGTGCACATGATTCAGCTCTCTTTGTTAGGTGTACTTCTTCTGGCCGCACTTTACTCTCTTTATATGTTGATGATATGATTATCACCGGTGATGATGCGAATGGGATAACGGAGTTGAAAACGCACTTGACTCTTGAATTTGAGATGAAAGATTTGGGTTCCCTACGGTACTTTTTAGGGATAGAAGTAGCTTACTCTCCTCGTGGCTATCTTCTTTCTCAATCTCAGTACATTGCTGACATTCTCGATCAGGCTCGTCTCTCTGATGCTCGCACTGTTGATACCCCTCTTGAGCTTAATGTCAGGTATTCTTCATCTGATGGTGTTGCCTTGTCAGATCCCTCTCTATATCGCACTCTAGTTGGTAGCTTAGTATACCTTACTATCACCAGGCCAGACATCGTTTATGCAGTTCACATTGTCAGTCAGTTTGTTGCATCTCCCACTACCGTTCATTGGGCAGTTGTGCTTCGTATTCTTCGATATCTTCGGGGAACTCAATTTCAGAGTCTACTTTTTCCATCTACGTCTACTTTAGAGTTACGTGCCTACTCAGATGCAGATTGGGGTGGTGATTGTACTGATCGCAAATCTACCACTGGTTTTTGTATATTTTTGGGAGATTCTCTTATTTCTTGGAAGAGTAAAAAATAGACTGTTGTCTCTCGATCGTCTACAGAAGCAGAATATTGTACCATGGCCTCCACTACCGCTGAAATTTTTTGGTTGTGTTGGTTACTTGCTGATATGGGTGTTATTCTCTCAGATCCCACTCCGATGCATTGTGACAATGTTAGTGCTATTCAGATTACTCGCAACTCTGTTTTTCATGAGCGCACAAAACATATTGAGATAGATTGGCATCTTACTCGTCACCATTATCAGAATGGGACCATCACTTTACCATTTGTCACTTCCGCTATGCAGATTGCCGACTTGTTTACGAAGGCTCATAATATTTCTCGTTTTCGTTTCTTAGTTAGCAAACTCTCGATGCTTCCCGAAAATGCATCGTGAGTTTGTGGGGGGATGTTAATTATATAAGTTTTATTAATATGTAAGGGTAGTTTAGTCTTTTAGCCTCTCATTATTTTGGCTATATATTTTGTTGCTATTGTACTCTTATTTTTATCTGTTTACCGAGTTTTTCGAAAACGAATAACTAACGGAATAATAAAAAGATAAGAACTGTAGAAATGCTGAAATGTAACTAAACAAACAGCGTTTTTACGTGGTTCAGGCGTTAACAAGCCCTAGTCCACGAGTCGATGTTATTATACTTGGAAAAGGTTACAGTAAGATGGCTGGTGCACAAGAACTTCACACACTCACAGTGTTTCTCTCGGGTTCTCTTGAAGAAGATGAAGCTAGAGAGATTTTAGTAGAGTTTTTGCTATATGATTTGTTCGTCCCTCTTCTTGTAAAATGAAGGGGTCTTTATAGCTAGGGTTTTGGATTAGGGTTTTTCTCTACGTACATGAGTCTTAATTACACCAGCCATAAATAGGGATACAATTACTGTAGTAGCATGGCTACAAGACTCTATGTGGGTATATTTACGTGAAAGTATGGGGAACACACAAAGTCAGCCGTCTTTTCCAAGTTGTCAGCGGAACAGTAGGCGAAAAGGTACCCTTAGGCGTGCTGGGATGTGTGCGGCTTTGACCTGACGGGCATGTCAGGCGGGATCCTGTGTCAGGCGGATATCATTCCAAATATGCCTCCTCCAGGACTCGACCGTTTGGCTTTGTTCCGTGCGAGGCACGGAACTGCTTCCGCGGAGACCACTCGAAGAGCCTCTCCTGGAAGGAGCTTCCCCGAAGGATACCCCTTCGGGAGTCCGGGAGAGTTGACGAGTTTCCGTATTGTGTTTGCTTGGAAGAGTAATCCGGACACTAAGCGGGAGAGGCGAAGCCTTTCTGTTCATCCGCGAGCTCTGGTCACCTACCGTGAAAGACATCGATAATTCTGCTTCCCCGAGGTCATCAATCTAAACGCTATCCGGAAATCTGGATAACATTATCTATTTCAACATAATGAAAACCTTGCCTCCCTTTTGATTCTCTCTCAAATCTCCTTTGTCTATTTTGCAAAATTATCAATTTCCAACAAAAAGATAATTCTACAATTGCATTTGAAAATTTTGGTTAACTACTCCTAATGATTTACCTACTTGGATTAACAAACAAAATCATATTCAACTTAAACTAAGGTTCAACAAAGTAAAAATTAACACAATAATTTTTACATAGTTCGGCCATGATTTCTCATGACATATATCGGTGAGATCTTGTCAAGAGGTGAAGCAATCCACTAAGAATCATTACAATAAGTTCAAATACAGAAACACAAATTAAAAGTCCCTCTTAATTTTATTCCTAAGAACTTGATGACTACAAAGCAAACTTTTGGATTCTTCTTTAAACAACCAGCCTCCCGTTAGTTTAATGATTGCTGGACTCCCTCCAGATTCAATTCGAGCTCCCCTCGAAGTTAATTAGCTTGAACTCCCTTCAAGCCTTGCACTAGAAAAGTCAAAGTTGATTGGTGAACTCTCACCAAATAGCCATAGGAAATTAACAATGAAGCAATGAATGCTCCAGACCTTTTGCAGAGAATGTTTCTTGAAGAAACCACTTTTTAGCTGCTCAGAAAGGCAGGGTTAATTCCCACAAAATGATTATATATACTAGGGCACAAAGAGGGCAAAGTCAATTTAGCAAAACATGTGCTGAATTAAAAACCACGTGCTTCTGAGCTTTCAGTGTTATAACACGGAATGCTTGTCTCAACATGAAGTTCAATGCATGACAAAAAATACACTTACAAACTCTCCCTTTGGAATGCATATGAACAATGAACATAATGATTTTCATTTTAGCACACATAACAGTCACAGAACAAGAAACATTAAACCAGAAACATTATTTGATCAATATATAAAATAACAAGACACACCAAAAACAAAGTTAACTGATTGCTCAAAATATAACAAAGTAGTAGCAAACAAACAATAGGAAAATAGGTTAGTTTCTGAACTTAAAGACAATATATAAGTGTAACTAGAACTACTCCCCCTCACTGTTCAGAGGGCATGCCAAAGAGCACAAACCAGTTGCTCCCTCTGAATGGTTGAAACTACTCCCCCTGAATGGTTGGCACCATAGTGACCTCAGTAGGAACAATAGGAGCAACAAAAGACTCCCCCTTCAGAAACAGAACCAGTAGCCATAGTAATAAAAGAAGGCCAAGAAAAAAATGGGCTCAAAATCTTTAGAACGAGACAAATCTAGTCGAAACCCAGAGAGGAAGGCATGAAATAGTGGATCATTGGATGGAGGGTGGGCTAGAGAAGGAAAGTGATTAAAATAGGGCCCTCTTCTTTTTTGTTTTGCCTTTAAGAACACAAGAGAACAAAACAAGAGTAAATACATTAAAGGAAGAACAAGTAACACAAAAACTAAACAATATTAAAAAGATAAGCATCAAACCAAAAGACACAGAGCAAAATGGGAGACTTCCTACACATTGTTGAAACAGACATATAGTATGTTGTAACATAGACCCGGCATATGCAAAAATGAAGACTAACAAGACACAAGACATGAACTCATCAAGTCAAAAGCAAAGAAAGTCAATTTCTATAGGAGTGTATAGTGTCCTCATGAGCTGCCTGCTATTGAAGAACCAGGAAAACTCTCCCTAAAAAAACAAACAATTATTGTTTTTTTTTTCATAAAACCCCTCAGCAATTACCAATTAGAGCTTGTAGGCTAAGCACATAGGTAGCCCTCCAAAGGCACATAGTCCTAAGTGAAGGAGCAAACTACACAAAACAAAGTGTCCCAATGGTTCCTTTAACACTAATAAAAATAAAGCCGATCTAATAGGGGAGACAAATCAATGCAATTGTCAAGTATGAGAGTTCATGTATCAAGTAAGACTACAAAAGAGCAAACAAGCTTACACCACTTCAAGACATATGACTATATGAAGCAAGTTGAAGAAAGACTCACATATGCAAATAGTCAAATTAGAAGATGAAATCTCAATTGATATTGCTTATTTTCAAATGCCACATGCTATCACTCAAACATACAAACTCCTATTGACTTTCTCAAGTGAAAAAAAGTTTGTGAACTCAAAGCCTTAGTTAACAAATCAGCAAGTTGGCTTTAAGATGCAACATGAGAGAGTGAATTGTTTTAGAATCAACTAACTCACGTAGAAAGTGGTGGCGGATGTCGATATGTTTGGTCAGAAAGTGTTGGACTGGGTTTTTGGAGAGATTGATGGCAATGGTATTGTCGCAATATATGGTCAGAGTGTAAAGGCAGAGGCCATAATTACGAAACATTTGTTTCATCTAAAGAAATTGACTGCAACATTTTTCCGGCGGCAGTGTGTTCAGCTTCAGCGGTGGAGAGTGAAATGGAATTTTTCTTTTTACTATGCCATGAAACTAGGTTGTTCCCACATAGAAGCACCCACCTGAAGTACTTTTCATATCATCAAAATTACCTGCCCAATCATAGTCAATAAAACCAACCAAAGAAGGATTAGTATCATATGAGTACCAAAGACCAAAGCCAGTGGTACCTTCCAAATATATAAGCATCAATTCACAGTGGTGAGATGTAGTTCAGTAGGGGCAGATTGATATCTAGCACCAACCCCAACACTGAAACAAATATTAGGAAGACTTGCAGTAATGTAAAGTAATCATACTTCTATATAGTGTTCCATCAACCTTTTTACCTGTCTTGTCTCTGATCAATTTGGCAGTGGTGCCCATAGGTGTGCGAGCGTGTTTTGCATTTTCTAAGCCAATTTTTTTGAGCATATTTTTGGCATATTTTGACTGAGACAAGAAAATTTCATTATCAAGTTGTTTGATTTGTAAGCCAAGAAAGTATAGCTAATATATTTTGTAAAGGGAAATTCAAGGATATGATACAAAATATATCAATTTAATTTTTGTTGGTAACACAAAATCTTGTTGAAGGTGTTTTATTTTTCTATTGTTAGTTTTCAGACTTTCTCATTTAAAATTTAATTTAACAAATGAGTGAGTGTGTGCGTCACAAGTTGCGCACAAACAATACAGGAATATGAGGTTTAATAAACAAGGTTTGGTTAGCATTACCTATAGTATAGCCATTGTCAAGCAAGCAAGAGGTGAGACAATCATACCATGCCCGAGGTGTTTGCTTGAGCCCATACAAGGCACTCTTGATATCCATTGTTATAACTTGAACTTCATGAAACACGCTATAGACAACAAAAGTCTTATGGATTCCAATCTAGCCATCAGAAAAAATGTTTCCTCAAAATCTACTCCCTCAATCTAAGTATACCCCTGAGCTACTAGTCTTTCCTTGTTGCGAAAAATATTTCCCACTTCATCAGTCTTATTTCTGAATATCCACTTAGTACCAATGATGTTGCCACCCCAAGGACGTGGAACAAGAGTCCACACTTCATTTCTTTCAAATTGTTGAAGCTCATCTTGGGCCTGGTAAATGATTTAAATTTGATTTGGGTTTCTGCTTGGTTTCCTAGAAAATGGCAAGAAAATTTTGAGGCCTTTTTTGTTGTTGAAAATGTGAACGTTCCTTTTAGCTGCTTAGTTTATTAACTCGTTTAGCTCATTTTTTAAAAGATTCATTTTTGTTTTTGCTTAGGAGCGAAACCATGCAATCTCGTACTATTTTTATGTTACTGTGCTTATATTATTCAATGTTTTAGATGAACGCGTATGTAGTAAGAACTTGAGAATTATGTGGGAACATAAAGAATCTTTAGAATTTTGTATGACAGCAAAATGGGTCTTAATTGAACACGGCCGTTTTGTTATAAAGATCTGAATTATAAGGGCTATTAGTTTTATATATTGAAAGTTTAGATCATGTTGATGATTTTTATAGATCTAATTTGATTTAATGTTCACTTTGTTATGTCTAATGATTGGTTGTTTCATGATATCAGCTCCCAGATGCCACACCAGCACATATTAAAAAGGCTTATTATAATTGCATGAAAGCTTGTCATCCGGATTTGAGTGGAAATGACGTAGAGACCAATAATTTATGCATGTTCATTAACGAAGTCTATGGGGTGGGTATCAATTTTAAGCTAAAGGATTTGAGCTTCAAGCAAGTTTGTTATTTCGAACTCATTATCTTGCATTCACTAGAATTTGACTATTCTAGTGCAGGTGCTCAGTGACCCCGTTCAGCGCATGATTTATGATAAAATTCATGGCTATGCATTGACTGCTATGAACCCATTCTTTGATGATTCAAGCACGAAGGATCATGCTTTTGTTGACGAGTTTAGCTGCATAGCTAAGAATTTTATTACTTTGCTGATTCTTACAGTTAGTTCAGTTATCATTATCTATCTCCATTGCTGCATCAGCATCATTTGCCTTTTTGTAAAATTGTAATATAAGTTGTTGTGCTTCTAAAATGGCCAAAAAATTATAATACATACTAAAAGTGGCCTAAATCTATTAAACCAGTGGGATTCTAAGACCAACATCACGGCAGACAATGTAGTAGTTTGTGGATCTCATGGATGTGACAATATTATAACTTTGTGTCGTTCTCAAATGACTTGTATCTCTTTCCTCTTTCATACTTGTTTACACAACGATGACTTGTATTACTCTTTCCTCTTTCATACTTGTTTACACTAGTATATTTAAAAGCTTTTTATTTCCAATTATTTTAACTATATCTAACAATTATATTTCTAAATAGCAACTTCTGATCAAGATCTCTTACATAGCATCATATTGGGTCAAACTTTTGTCACAACTTGGTTATATATACTTCAAAGCATCTATTCTCGTGACCAAAGTCATTTTCTACCTCTCTGGCATAGTGACCTCACATTAATAATATTTATTCTTTTCATATCTTTAACTTCCATATAATGATTTAATATCTTTGTCAATCTTTTAATTTGTTATATTGATATTCTTAGATATGTTGGATTTTATAAATTGTTTCTAATTGGTGTGTAAATGATGAATAGGTTTGGGATGTGTTGAGCAACAACGAAGTTGCCTCGATTGCTTGGGAAGCGAAGAGCGAGGAGGGAGTGGCGAGAGCGATGGTTGAGGCGGCCATCGAAGCGTGGAAAAGAAAGTCCCCTTATGCCAAAATGGACGACTGCACTGTGATTTGCCTCTTCTTTCAGAAGTAACATTATCCTAGTATGTTCATAGTATATTAAGAGTTAATTAGTATAATGAGTTGAACTGTGATTTTATTGGACTGTCATATGTCTTGTTTGCAGGTTTTTAAAATTTGGGGATGTCCGATTTGTAGCTGTTGTGCTGCCTGTTTTTCTAGAAATTTATAGACTATTGTCTAGTTAATTTTTATAAAAATCACTCGTTTTATAATCGATTAGTGTATACATTGTATATATATTAATACTTGGTCTTCCATCTAAATATTATTAATCTAAGGTCTCGTATTACATATAATACATCAACTATTAATGAGAATGATAATTTACATATAATACATGAACTGATAGGTTGATTTACTTTGCAACTCTGTCGCATGCACTTCCTAATCGACTTAGCATATTTAATTGTATACTAAATTATATATCATATGAAAAATAAAAAATTGTTTTGCAAGCTGAATTATGATTTTCTATTTTGCGTAGACTTTAAAATGTGAATTAGATTTATAAATTTGGATTAGGCTTATTCACAACTCGTTGTGTTACTTTAACAACTTTGTCTGGTATGCTCGTTGTGTTATTTTAACAACTTTAACAAATGTCATCTGGTATGCTTGTGTTACATATGAATGATCTATTAAATTTATGTTCTCGGTGCTCTTATTTATACTATATTATCTTTTCTTTTCTTGCTAAGTACTATGGACTTAGAATCTGATGCATATTACCTACACAGTGCATGTCTTTATATGTGTGTATATATGTATATTAATTTCTCGTTTATTGTATATTTGCTAATGTACTATCAATGATTGGTAATTTGGTTTATTAATGTCTGTGATTTGATAAACTAACTAGCTTGAGCACTTTTAAATTGAGACTGACAGGTATGTATTCCTTAGTTTAAAGAACTAAGACTAACTACTTAAGCCAGAGGCTATCCAGTTTGATAAGAAAAATACAACTTTTATATAAATCATTTTTGTGACTAAAAGCGAATCATCCTTTTTATTTCTTCTGCAACCTCAAATTCTCTATTTATTTTAGTTTTGGTTTGACTTTAATGGTGTATATTCTGTATTGTAGGCTAAAACTCTACTTGGATATTTAAGAGAACCAAGGCAACAAGAAATTCTTCTTCAAGTTGTTGGGTACTATTTTCTTTCTTGCTTGTAAGAATTATGTACAGTGAGGATTTGATGTATTATTTACATTGAGAATAATGAATTTTTATTGAGAATTATTTAGTCTCATGGGGATTTGATGTATTATTTACATGTCAATTATATGAATAAATGTTGTATGTAAATGAATTTTTATTATGATAAATATAATTTTTTTTACAAGTTATGGTAATAATAATTAATTATGTGAGTAATTTTTTTATTTAAATTTATATCAAACTTTAATTGTTAAAAAATATAATTAAAAGTTTTAAAAAATATATGTCGAAAAATTATTATTTATATATATAAATTTAATGTTATAGCGACACCTATTAACTATCGGCGTAGCCAACAATAGCGACACGTATTAACTGTCGACATTGCCAGCAACGACGACACGTATTAACTGTCGGCGTAGCCAGCAACGACGATACTTATTAACTGTCGGCGTAGCTACCCCTACGCCGGCATAGGCAAATACGACAGTTAGTCGACTGTTGTCATTGCTCAATAGCGACAATTAAAAACTGTCGAGAAAACGCGTTTTTGTAGTAGTGACATGAATTCCAGATGATGAGACAATAGAATAGTCGGTCTTAGAAAAAAGTACAGTGCATCCATCATCACAGATCTGACCGACACTTATTAAGTTAGCCTTGAGACCTTCAACATAAAGAAAATTTTCTAGAGGGGGTAGACCGTGGAGATTCAACTTTCCTCTACCCATTATCCTTCCTTTGCTACCATCACCAAACTTAGCAAAACCCTCAACATGAGATAAGAGATTTGTGAGAAGATGTTGATTTCCCATCATATGATGAGAGCACCCGCTATCAAAGTAACAATGATCACTGTTACACACCAATAGAGAAGTATGAACCACAAGAGCATTAGTTTGAGCAGTCTTTGGCCTCCACAATTTTCTTCCCACAAGAGAGGCATGTGGTTTGTCTTTGGAGGTTTTTATAAGTTGAGACAAGTATAAATTTGACTTGTAGCATCTTGGATGAATGTGTCCCTTCTTTCCACATAAATGGCAGATAGGAATGAATTTTCTTGTCGTTGAAGATATTGAAGAGACAGCAAGCTGAGAAGGGCGGATGGGAGCCACTTCTTGAGATGAACTTGGAAGATCCTTCTTTTTGATAACCAATGGCTGATTGAAACCAACCCCAGGTTTTTTCAAGCATACTTACCAATCCTCATCTTGTTGTCAAACAAATCTTGACCTACAGTACATGTCTCAACGGTCTTATTATCATAGTCCATCTTCACTTTTATTTCTTCTAGATCAATTTGTTTCTCTTCAATATCCAAAGTGAGAAATTCCACTTTACCTAGCAAGTTTCTCCTTTCTTCTTCAAGTTCTCCCACTTTAACCTCCAGACTTTTGTCTTCTTTATCACATTGAACCACTGATTATACATTTGTTCATAGGCACCTTGCTGGTCTAAGTCATCCTCATCACTACACTCTTTATCAAAATCAATGTCTGAACATGGTGTTTCTGATGTCTTGACAGTGAAAGCAACATAGTTTTCTTCAAGGTATGAAAAGCCCTCTTTTACAGCCTTTTGATCCTCTTCGCTATCACTCCACGTTGCGACCAAGGCTCTACCTGTAATGACCCACTAACCTAGACTATTTGGACCATTAACGAAACTATACATAAAACTTACATTTTTACGAAAATACCATAACTTTATTGAGTAACTTGTAAAATAAGAGTTACTTACAAATAAATAGAATACTAAGAAGGATTTGGGATCCCATTGTCTTTTAAAAACAAAACATGATTTAAAATAAAAGACATTACATAATAATGCGGAAAATACATGTAAAACCATAAAAAAAAATATAAAATGAGACTACATCCTCGAATCGAATAACGCTCGGCCCCTTGACTCCATTCACCATCGATACACATCCTCCAAGCGTCACGAATCTTACCGCCTCTAAAGCTTATTTTCCTGCACATAAAACAAAAAGGAATGAGCCTAATGCCCAGCAAGGAAAAATCTAACACATAGTCATATACATAATTTCATAAGAAACATAAAGACTTAACATAATACATATAACATACACTTATTATAATGGCCATTATTACTTGGGGTCCCATAGACTAAACAAGCATATGCCCATGGGATTAGTGGGGTCCTACTAGCTAAGTAGGTCATATGCCCATAACCCATTTGGGGTCTTGTTAGTCATATGGGTCATATGCCCAAGCCTAGAAACATATATACATATCATAACACATTTAATAACATAGAACATATAGATAACATAAGCACATTACATATTGATTCTAGCCTATTTTCCTTACCAAAGTTACCGGGATATAATGGACTGAGTTGGGACTTTTTGGAACACTCCTAAAACCATAAGAAAGAGTGAGTCTAAAGAAAGGAGATGAAATGAAAGAGATGGAAAGACTAAACCATTTGAGAAACATGCTTACCGAAACTTATGTGCTCAAGAACTTAGATTCCCTAACCAAAATGAAGATTAAGGTTAGAGATTGAGTAGAAGACTATGAGAAAGAAAATAACATAATACAGAAAGGAACTAGAGTTTTGGTTACCTCAAAGACTTGAAAGACCAATCTACACCTCCACCGAAATACTATAGAACTCACTTCCCAAAGTGTTTGATAAGCTTATGATGTTTAAGCTTATAGTTTTCCCAAACCAGGTGTTTACACTCTCACACTCACTTAACACTAGCAGCTTCTGAACTTAGAGCAAATGGTGAAAAATGGCTGGGTACTAGGTCCTATTTATAGAGTTTTGGAAAGAAAGTATCTTGATTTTACTTGAATAAAAATAATGGCTTTTTAGGTGAAAATCATTTGAATAATCGTTCAGCAGAGGCTGAAGACTCGTTCAAAAGATGCTGGACTGTTGAAGGAGTTTGAATGGCTGAAAGGAAATGAATTCAAAAACGTTTGAAAACATACTGGAGGAGGCGATATATCGCCCCCTGTAGGCGATATATCGCCTGGGCCAGTATGCCCGAGGCGACCGTGCATCGTTTCGTGTTTTCCGTATTTACGTGCTGCGATATATCGCCCCCTATAGCTGCGATATATCGGCACACGCTGAATAATTAAACACGAAATTACACATTTTTAGCTAAGTTTGAATGGAGTAAACATCCTTGACTAAGCCTTCAACGTATTCAAAGCTGCTGACTGACCCTATAACATTCAAACTTTACTCCTTATTAAATTAAATCCTCAAAAATCTTTAATCCTTAATCACCATTCATAACATGTGCTTAAAATCCTATTGGTTGATGTCTAAACCTTATAATATAATAAATATAATCCTTAATATCAGTCACATTAATCAAACCTTAGGTTATACTTAATATTCTTAAACTATAGATTAAACTTAGAAAATCTATAAGTACTACTATGAGTGTCCAAATAATTCCCGGTCTGAACCAAAAATCCATAGTAACAAAGATAACACTAAACATACTATAATACTACTAAACAATTAGCTAAGTAAAGTTCTTGGACTCTACACTACCAATTTTCTTCAAGGTATTTGCACACTCATCTTGTATGTGCCCAAAACCTTCACACTCACGACATTGGATACCCTTGAAGTTCTTCCTTCATTCCCATGAGGTTGCTTATGAGGAAAATTAGGTGGTTTCTTTGAGTTTTCACATTTGTAATCACTACTACTTTTTCTCATGAACTGGGCATATTTTTTGTGAGTAGAGAAACCTTATCCTCATCAAGATTCTTAAGTGTTTCTCCCACAAAAAGACTTTTGGCAACCTTATGAGACAAATCTAAACCACTTGAGATTTCTTATTATTCTTTTCTTTTGACCACCTTTTCATAGTGAGTTCATAATTTTGCAGAGAACAAATGAGCTCATCCAAATCAAGGGTATCAACATCATGACATTCTTCAATGGAAGCAACTTTAGACTTGAACTTCCTAAGGAGAGCTCCAAGCACTTTCCTCACAAGCTTGGAATCGGAATAAGTTTCATCTAGAGCAAAACATTCATTGGTAATATAACATAATCTAGCATGAAAATCAGTAATGGACTCATCATTTCTCATGGTTAAATTTTCAAACTCAGTAGTAAGAGTTCTCAATCTAGATTTTTTTGACAGTTTTTGTTCCTTCATTTTTAATTTGTAACTTATCCCAAGCATCCTTGGTTATTTCACAATTGGCTATAACCTTCATTTGACTCATAGAAATTGCATTAAACATGACATTCCGACACATGCTTCTTTTTGGTCTCCTCACCATCTTTTACGATAGGGGGAGTCCAGCCATCTACCACATCACTCCACACGCGCTCATCTATGGCTTTGAGAAAAGCGAGCTTTCCTACAAGCATAGTTGGTTCCATCAAGCATGGGGGGTCTCGAAGTATACCCACCTCTTTGAAGCAACCCATCAAACACAATCAAGACAACAAGCACACAAAAAAATGCAAAAAACAAAAACAAAACCAACCAAGAAGAAGCAGGGATCAATACACAAGCTCGGATATCAATTGAAAGTTGGTTAACTACTCCTACTAATTTACCCACTTGGATTAACAAACAAAATCACATTCAACTTAAGCTAAGGTGCAGCAAAGTAAAAATTGACACAATAATCATGATTTGTCATGACGTACAGCCATGGGACCTTGTCCAAAGGTGAAGCAATCCACTAAAAATCAAAGAGTCATTATAATCAGTTCAAATACAGAAACACAAATTAAAACTTCCTCTTAATTTTGTTCCTAAGAACTTGATGATTGAAACTCCCTCTAGCTGCTGGAATCCCTCCAGCTTCAAATCGAGCTCCCCTTGAAGTCTAGCTTAAACTCCCTTCAAGCTTTGCACCATAAGAGTCGAAGTCGATTGGTGAACTCTCACCAAATAACCATGGGCAATGAACAATGAAGCAATGAATGCTTTAGACCTTTTGCAGAGAATGTGTCTTGAAGAAACAACTTTTTAGCTGCTTAGAAAGGTAGGGTTAATTTGCACAAAATGATTGTATATACTACGGCACAAAAGGGGAAAGTCAGCTCAGCAAAACATGTGCTAAATTATAAATCACGCGCTTCTAGGTTTTTAGTGTTATAACATGGAATGCATGTCTCAACATGAAGTTCAATGCATGACAAAAAAATACACTTACAATATTTTTAAAATCAATTAGTTGAATTGAAAAAAGATAAAAAATGAGAACATTTAGAACTCAATTCTCCTCTTGTTGGCTTGTTCGATCATTATACTTCTGTTAACCTATGGTTTGTTCGTTGTACATGTCAAAACCAAGAAATGCTACATGAAACACACACACACATATATATATACTAAATACAAACAACGTGCAATGTAAGTTTGCTTAGTTTTATTTATATAATTTATTAATTATGTTTATTAAATTTGTATTATTGTCATGTAAATTTCAAATAAATAAACAATATTATATATAAAAGAATGACATAAACATATTAAATGAAAAATTAAACCAAAATATTCTTTATGATTTTTTTTTAATATATATATAATATGATAACTTTTTTCACCGTAAATGATAATTTCTTTAATAAAAATTAAGATTATGTATTAGATATTATTATAATGATATTTTATAATATTTAAATTTATATTAATATAAGTATTCAATATCTAGTCTTGTATTAAATATTATTATAATAATGATATTTTTATAATATTTGAATTCATGTTAAGATAATTAATAAATATATATTTTTAGTTAGTTTTAAAGGTATACTCTATTCAATATTTAGAATATTCTGTTAAAGTTAACAAAAAAAATCGTTAAAACCAAGAATTTTTGTTATCTACACATTTTTTTATATAGGAAAGATATATATATATATATATACTAGGTAGAAGTAACGTGCAATGCACGTTTGCTTGGTTTTAAAGTTGTAAATAATATTGTCTATAATTTTAATAAAATCTGGTTCACTATTTAAAAAAATCTATATATAATAAAATGAATAATAGTTCTATAGTATATTTAAATATTTATATCAATATTCTCTACATATATTAAATCAAAACACAACGTTGACAAGATATATATTTGCATGGTTACATGACATATATATAAAATATAATAATATTTAAAAAGAAATTAATAATAGAAATAAAATAAGAATAAAAAAAGTCATAGTATAGACAGTAATATACATGCATCAACTATTTTTAGTTTATAATGTATCTCACAATGTCCTTTGGCGAATTTGATGAAGAAAAAGAGTTTCAATCACTTAATAAAAAATAAACTATCACACAAAATTATAAGATAAAAAATGATATCTATGCATTTATTATTTTTATATAAATATGATTTAATTATTTAAATTATCATAAAATATCTTTATAAATATTATATTTTAATTAATTAATTTTTGTTTAAGTTTATGTTTGTTCTAATTTTTTAATTTAGCAGTCACAACAAAAGATTATAAATTATATGTTTAATATAATATTAAGTTTAAGTTTGATTAAATTTTATTTAAGTTATAAAATATATGATTTTATTATTTTTAAATAATTATTATTGTAAAATATCTTAAATAATTATCATATTTTTAGTTTATAATGTATCTCACAATGTCCTTTGGCGAATTTAATGAAGAAAAAGAGTTTCAATCACTTAATAAAAAATAAACTATCACACAAAATTATAAGATAAAAAATGATATCTATGCATTTATTATTTTTATATAAATATGATTTAATTATTTAAATTATCATAAAATATCTTTAAAATATTATATTTTAATTAATTAATTTTTGTTTAAGTTTATGTTTGTTCTAATTTTTTAATTTAGCAGTCACAACAAAAGATTATAAATTATATGTTTAATATAATATTAAGTTTAAGTTTGATTAAATTTTATTTAAGTTATAAAATATATGATTTTATTATTTTTAAATAATTATTATTGTAAAATATCTCAAAAATATCATATTTTAACTTTTTTAATTAATTATTTATTTAATTTTATTTAAGTTTAAGTCATATTTACAATCTATAATTAAATATAAAAATATTCTATTAAATATAAAAATATTCCCTTAAAGTTCACATAAAAAAAACAACCTTAAAATCAATAATTTTTATTAACTACACACTTTTTACACTTTTTACATAGACCAGACATATACCATTTTTTTTCACATTTATTAATAAGTATTATTTCAACATAGTGTGCGGTTAAACTTTGGAATCTTTTTCTTTTAATATGTATATAATTAATAGAAAGCAATCTCTTTATTCTCTGAGGTGAAGACTATTCAATTTAAGCTGAGTATATTTAGATTATTAATTATATACGCAGCTAGTTATATAGCTAACATAATTAAAGTTAGGTTTGAAGAGAGTTTTCATATATAGTACACAGCAGCAGCGTTAGCAATAATAATATTATCCTTCTAGCTTTGATAGGCCTCCCTAGCTCTCGACCTCTCTGCTTTCTCATCCCTTGCTCGGCTATGGTATACTCTATCCATCCAATTATAAACAACAAACCTAAATCTATACCCATATTACTCTGATCTTGTAAGCTCTTCTTCTTCATCATCATCATTTTCTGAGATCTGAATTATTATTATTATTATTATTATCATCATCATCATATACATCATCCAAATATAGATTCTGTTTAGGGTTATATCGTTAGAACTATTTATTACCCAAAAAAAATAGATTAATTATATATAATATACATATTTATACACATATATGATCTTCATAATTTTATGTTCTTTCTCCTTTTTGAGATCCATCTTTCTCTTTTTTGAGCTTTTATTTCATAATTTTGTACTCTTTAGGAAAACTCAGATGCTATTATCGATCGTTTTGTTGTTCTTCCCCAAATATAGATTTTATGTTTTTAATTATACAATATGTATTGAATTTATTTATTATTTTGGTATATAATTGGTTTCACAATTTTTCTTTCATTTAAGCATTCTTATAAATAAATAAATTTTCCTGCACTGTTTAATTTCTTTCTCAGTATACTCTAACAATAATATTAATCATGCTTATTCTCTTTTATATATGATATATTTTTTTCTTCAGTGAATTACTATATAATTCGTTCAAATTGGCAAATTGCACCCCCCTCCCCCCAAGAAGCTATAAAAGCTGCCATGACAAGAAACTTCATGCAACAATGATCCCAAATTCAAGAGGAAAATCAAGTTTCCCAGCAGCCAAACAAGAAGCTACAGGGGACGGCTGCGGCGGAGATGGCGGCGGTGAGAGGCTATTAAAGGCACCGACAAGTAGTACAACACCTAGCTCAAGACAATGGTCATCGGCAGGGTTCCGCAACCCAAGAATTGTGCGAGTTTCGCGCACCTTTGGCGGGAAAGATAGGCACAGCAAGGTTTGCACCATAAGGGGGTTAAGGGACAGGAGGATTCGGCTTTCGGTCCCAACGGCAGTTCAGTTATACGATCTACAAGACCGATTGGGGCTAAGCCAGCCTAGTAAGGTAATAGATTGGTTAATTGAAGCCACTAAAAACGACATTGATAAACTCCCTCCACTCCAAATCCCTCAAGGTTCACTACTTCTCAGCCAATTTCACCATCATCATGAAACGACCACAACAAATGTCGCAACGACGATGTTTGAAAACAAAGATCAGCATCTTCATGACCAAGATGGGATCACCCAACTCTTTGCTCAGAAGTTCTTTCCCTTATCATCAAGTAGCACTACTAACAATAGTCTTAATTCTACTCATCCTTTACAAAACGCTATGTCGTTTGAGCCTGCCAATGGTGGTAATAACAATCTGTTATCACTTTCTCACCATCATCATCCTTTTGGAAGTATGAGTAGTCATGGATTTTCGCTGCCCCAAATGGATAGTACTAATAATCATGCTAATCCATCGTCGTTTTCGTCTTCTGTCGTATCTGGGTCTCAGTTATTTTTCTGCCCTCCTCCAAATTCAAACCCCTCGTTTTTCACTCCATATCCTCCACCAATATATAATATAGCCACTGCTACCACTGCTAGTAGTAGTAGTAGTGCCATCCCAGTTCTAGATTTTCATCACCAAAATCATAGCACTACTTCTTCATCATCACAACATGTGTTTCCTTATAACTCTCTCATGCCTTCACTGCTTCATAATAATAGTAATAATAATTTCTCTTTCAAATCATTGCCTGCCATGCTTAATCCTAAGCTTCTTTCCCAAAGTGGTCTATTCCAAAATCGACCAGAAAAGGAGGATCATATGTAGCTTGATTTAGCTATATACATAAATAATCGTAAATATAGAGATGTACAGGGAATACATAACCATATATATGTATATGTACACCTTCATCATCTCATTTATGATCATGAATGTATGAGCAAATCAAGGGGGTGTTTCCTACTTCAGCTACATCGTACGTGCCTTCGAATTGATCTTCAGTTCTGTACAAGTAAGGCATATATATAAATATATACACATATAAATATTGTGATATTTAATTATATAGTTCTGCAAATTTTAATATGTTTTAATTAAATTGTAATTTCTTCATAAATACGTACAATGGATTTGTGAAATAATCAATGCTTGTTGTGAGCATATGATCACAATTTTATATATGTACTTAATGCATACTTAAAATTTGAGATAATTCTGAAGGAAATTAACACAAAAAACATGCATGTAGTGTGTAAATTTATATATGTTAAGTATTGTTAGCAGCGCTTTCATGATCTGGTAATATAACTCATTTTCGATGTTTCTAATAACCTAATTAATGGGTTTTTTTTATATTGTGTATATGCACACATATGTATGGATTAGATAAACTAAAAAGTAGCAAAGTGATGAATAGAGTTTTGAATGGTCAAAATGTCAATCAAGTACAGAAGCTTCTTTTCAGTGCTTTTCTTTTTGCAATCAGAAAAAGTAACCAAAAGATATATATATATATATATATATATAGTTTCTAAATGCATGTTAATAGAGGTTCGAATTGATAGCTCTCTTATATATATAGGAAAATATATAAACAATTTCATGGTATACGTTACCTTCTAGATATGAATATGTAGTTTATATACTTAATTCCAGCTTATTACTTTTCACTAAAGAAGAGAACACAAATGATCAAAAGGTGAATAAAAGGGTCACATGCACATGCTTCTGTCATAGAAGTACGATCCACATAATTATATTTTCAAAAATGTATAAACAAGGTCAATATATCATTCAATGACACATTTTAAAAGTGCAAATTAAATTAATAATTAGTTAGGTGAATTCCTAATTATATTTCACTACAAGAAGCATTGTAGCGATGAATTTTTGTGTGATATAACATTTTTTTATTGAGTACATAATTACACATATATATTTATATGTATACATGTACATGACAATATTTCCAGGTAATATAATTATATATTTATACATATGCATCCGCTAATTTGCACTAGTTGTATGGAGTTACCGCTTCACTTTTTCATTTTTCAGAAGACATTATATATATATATATATATCTTATTTTTTATATATATACTAGGTAGAAATAACTTATTAGTTTTAATTTTTTTTTAATAAGAATTGTTCTTTTTAAATATATACATATATAAATGAATTATAATTTTATATTATATATAAATATATATCAATACTCTTTATTTATTTATATATATATATATATGTATGACATCTAAACACAATGTTGATAGATATATATATATATATTTACATGATTGCATCTTACAATATTCTTTGGTGGATTTAATGAAAAAATAGCACAAATTTATAAGATAAAAAAAATAATATATATGCATTTATTATTTTTTAAAAAATATAATTTAATTATTTAAATTATCATAAAATATCTTAAAATATCATATTTTAATTAATTAATTTTTATTTAAATTTATGTTTGTTCTAGTTTTTAAATTTTGAGACATCAAAAGATTGTATATTATATGTTTAATATAATATTAAGTTTAAGTTTATTTATCCTTAAAATTAACAAGAAAAAAAAACAGTTAAAATTAAGAATTTCTATTATATACACATTTTTTATATTGAAGAGAAATATTAATCAATTATTTGATTCAAGATACGAAGGTTTCGAGAAAATCTGGCGAACTTTAAAGATAGGGAGTCCTGCATGTGTGTGGGGAGATATATAGCTAGGTTTGTATCATATATGCATGCGTGAGACACGTCTTATAGTATCTCTGCTGATTAAGAAATACTTTTATAATTCACGACTTAAGAAATCTGCTCTTTTTGTCCAAACTATAAGGAGTTTGAATTATTATATAAGACATACTTAAGTGGGGGATGTGAGAGACAATTGTGGCACCCAAAACAGAATATTCTCACCTATAACTGCATCCTCTATATGTATATTATATATGTTTTGATATTTTCATCTTCAACGCATATACATGTGTGTATTTTTTATGTGGAGTCTGATGCTTACTACGTAAGTAGTCCTATATATATACATATATATATATATAAATCTGATGATAAAAAGTACTTATACACATGTTTTGGTGAGTAGAAACATAAATATTTATTAAATATATAAATTTATATTATCGAGTTTGAATCCTGAGCAACCTAGCGAATAATATATTACCCATGCATGGCTATTAAAAATTAGTATGATGAAAGTTTATTATAAAAACGCAATCGAGCTTAATTAATATACAATACTTTTAATTCATGTTTGCGCCCAATTTACATAAGACAGTATAATAAGGCTACAGGAAAATTTCTAATATCCTTATATGAATATATATACATGTATATAGATATATATAAACCAATATAGTAATGTTGTTCTTAATTAATATTAGTCGTAGGATGCTTACATGCATTGGCAAAATGAGTAATGTACTTATATATAGGAGGCTGATGATCAGGTGTACGTATATTTATATATAGATACACACAAAGGTATAAATATATACATATATAATAATAAGCTTTACGACACCATGTGTAAAAACGTACATCATGCATGATAGAAATAATCATGAAGTATGGCTAGGGTTTTATAATTTGTAAATATTGTAAATATTGCACTCCTTATTATAAGTATACTTGTATATATATGTATATTTATAATAAGTATATATGGAAGAGTTTTCATAGATATAGACTCATCATACGATAATCCTTTTGGTCCATAATTCTCTTCTCAATAAGTAACTCTTAATTTCTCTGACATTGGTGATGTTCAAATTTGTGTACGTCTATAAATCGATCCCTTGACATATTAACTAATACTCAAGTGACCTTCTTTATCTTCCATTTCAACTCGTATTTAGTACTATAGATGTATATTTATATACCTAAGTAGGCAGTGATAAAAATTCATCATTATTGTATTAATCATTGTACTTTTAGTCTACGTTAATTAATGTTAATATACCAAGTCAAAATGCATAATTGAGAAGGTGGAGTTTGGTAAAGTGGGTCTAGAGGACAATTAATTAAATTATTGGTAATATATCTAGTTATATTGTGCATGGTACTAGTACATAGTGTACAAATTGAGATTAATTAGTCGTACTTGATGTGATAGTAAATATTTTCAGGTTATCTTTCCTCTTGATTTTAACAGTTAGTCTTTATTAAAGTTTGGTATAATTTTACATATATATATATATATTAGACTGTCCCATATAGAATAAGAGTAAGAATATTGAACCATTAATAAGAACATGTGTAACTCCACTAATCACCAATTGATTTTTAGATGGAGCCTCATGATTCTTGTCATGGTATCCAAAGCCAATTCCTTAACGGGCATTCGATCCACACCGATCCAAAAGAGTAAGTCAAGCCGCAAGAGATCCACATAGTGTAAAAAGACACTTGAGATCCAAAAAAATAAGCGAGCTGAAAAAAAATGGGTCACTTGTGATCAGGTGATTCAAGATTGGTGAGCGAAAAATCGCCACAATCTTGAGGGGGGATACTAGACTATTATGTCCCACATGGAATAAGAGTAAGAATATTGAACTATTAATAAAAACCATGTGTAACTCCACTAATCACCAATTGGTTTTTAGATGGAGCCTGATGATTCTTGTCAATATATATTTGCTTATAATTATCAAATTTGTACAATAAAAGCCAGTATTGTAAATGAATTTATAATATAGTATATAATAAGCGGTTAATTATTAATTAATTAGTGATGATATGCTCTTTTCTGTTTCTAGATACAAAATTCATGGGGGTCTTCGATCATGCTTTTCATAGTTTTTTTTTTATTGAAGTGCCTTCTTGGATTTTTAATCGTAAAGCTGTACATCTTGAGATATAGCTATACATATATCTCCCTCTTTTCTTATATAAGGCGTATTTTTTTAGAACTTTTATTCTCTAAAGTAACCGTCCCAGCTTATTGCCTATAAACTCTTCCCCTCGAACAAATGCACTACAGTATTTTATTATCAAGGATTATACATATATATATATATATATATCATCTATATAAAATAAATCAATTTGTTGTGTCTAAGATCTAGCATTTCCACATTCAATATGGTAAACATGTACAAAACTATTAAACTGATCGAGTTTCTTCCGAGAGTTTACAATTTAATCAAAAAAGGCCCACAAGAGATACAATATATTAATTATACATTTTTTGTTGGTTTGAAAACGAAGTTGGAGAGTTTATCAATATAACAAGTACTGCGTATACTACGAGAACCAAAGTTTACGTATGTATAACGTTATTCACACACATACGCACTAAGAGATGCATGCATCAGTTTTCGTTTGGTCATATAAAAATCCACAAGATCATCAGTGTATAAAAATATAACCTCGACTCGCGCGAGAGAATTTAAATTCCTTTACATGTATACAATATCCTCTTATGTTTTATAAAATTAATATATACATATATATATAGACGTACAGATCAAGAAAGGATTCAAAATTACACTAATTTTGATTTGATATGAGTTAAAGAAGAAAGTTCAGATGTTCGACTTTAGCCAACTTAATTAACAATAAATATTATGCCCTATTCCAAATCTTCTCTCATATTCAAATACTGCTAGCTAATTAAATTCTTCCTTTGCTAAAGTTATTTACTAGTTATCGTTCTTTTTTCTCAAAATTTTTAGATAATCTCATGGTAGGTATAGGTATCTTTTATCAATAATGGAACGACTATAATTTCATTCACAGCCAAATTTTCATAAGGATCTCTATCTGCTAGATCGGTACGCATATAGTTTGCAAAAAAAAAATTAAGATGTATTCTCTCTCTCTCTCTCTCTCTCTCTCTCTCTCTCTCTCTCCTCGTCTTCATGCTAGGTATACCCTTAGTGATACGACAATGCAAAAGACAAGTAATAATTGATAATGTAGGGTATATCACATATACAATGTATTATACTGTATATAAAAATAAAAATCTGAAGCTTGTTTTTTTTTTTTTAAAAAAAAAAAACTAAATGTCCCATATTCAACAGAAAAATATTGTAAGCATGGGATAGAGTGTAGAGAGTTTGATATAAATTCAAAATGGGAGAAAAAAGAAAAAGGTCTTTTTTATAGAATCTGCCATTCTTCAGAACATGAAAAGGAAGGGACATAAGAGACATAGAGAAAAGCAGCTAAAAGAGGGAGAAGACTGATCAGAAGGACTACTGAAAAATTTGAATGAGTAGTAGTAGTACTACTACTACTCTACTGTTACTACTCTACTGTTACTGCCACTATAGCTATAGTCTGTCTGTCTGTCTATCTATCTATATCTCTATCATAATGATCATCGTAAGCATTATGTCACAAGATCCAAGAAACATTAAACAACACTCTACCCCACTTTTTCTTCTTCTTGTTGTAAGTTGGGCCCTTTTAATTTCACCCCCGAAATTGAATTAGAAAGTAATATTATTGGAAGGTTATACACTTTAAAAGGGACATGTGGCATCAAAGAGAAAAGACTTCACTCATATAGTAGCTCATGACTAGCTGCATATGGTGGTCCTAATTGTGGAAACAATTTGTGGAATATAACTACATAATTATTGAATTGATATGTAGTATAGTGCTTTGTGTGTAACAATGTAGAGCATGCACATATAAGATCATGAAAAGAAAATTTCTTTTTTCTTTTTTAGTTTATTTATTTTGTTTAACTTTGAAATTTATAAGATGTGTTTTTACTTCTTCTTTTTCTTTCTTATAAATGTACAAAGGGAATAATGGAATGTGATGTGTAGGCGTGCTGCGGATAGGCACTGCTACTGAGATTTATGGAATTTGTGGTCCTTTGCTCTAACATGCCAATGTAGAGACCATGGACCACCTTGATTTTGATCCAAATTCAGTCATTATCAGAATTGGACTACTGTCAAAATATTTGGGCTTGTTTTACTTTCGTGTGAGTAAATGTTGCTTCAGGAACGGAACAGGTCGACCCATTTATACGTTTGGCGAAACCAATACCAAAGTTTTGTACATATTACACATGCATGACCTCAGCCCAATCCAATGTAAATAATAAAGGCCCGCACCTATTATTTAATTAATGAATTCTAGTTGGTTTTCATTTTACTTCTCACTACTAGATAAATGAATGACGGTGAACTTTCCACCAAAAAACTTGAGTGAAAGGTCTAAAACAATAATAAAACATAAAAATGATTGAATTGGACCAGTAAGAAGTTGATACGTAGGTGCTTATACTTGACACCTGATGGCGAAGTACGTACGCTTGTAAATAAATGTTGGTGGAAGATAACTTTGTGGTAAAAAATATTATGTATTTAAGTTCTACAAAGTGTATAACTTAAGTATTTACGCTGTAAATTATTCTAATAAAAATATATAATTAATATATTTATGTGATTAATAATACTTAATAAATAATATCAAAGTAATTAACGAAAAAGAGAAATCGTTTATTATATTATAATTAGAAAGCATAACCGCACATCATTTAGTCTTCTGTAATGATTAAAAAATATATGTTTTTAAATAATTTTTTGGGAGATAATGTTATAGGGGTTTTTTTCACCTTAACCATACAACATGTTTTTACATGGACATGTCGGGGTGTCTTGATCCTAACTTTTTTTCATGATAGTATTCGTTGTATAACAAACTTTTTGCAAGTTTTTGAGAAATTTTGAATAATTAAAGTGTCGAAAATAAACTTCAAACAATTTGTTGTACATGTGTTGTTATTATTATTATTATTATTATACATTTTACGTGGTTTTTTATAAAAAGTCTACATCATGTATAAATAAATTTATGTTTTGTGTAAGATTATTTTGACTAATTACCCATTTGGAATCTTTATTTTTAAAAATTATAAAAAGTAAATTGTATGTTTAATTTATGTTTTGTGTAAGGGTTCACACACTACAACAAATAGGGCCATTTGGGGCGTACCTATTAGCGGCGGACATAGTCCGCTGCTAGTAATGCGTCATTTATTTAAAAAAAAATATTATAATAGCTATTAGCGGCGAACTCTCCATTATTAGCGGCAGATGGTCCGCCGCTAATATACAAAAGGAAATGCCCAGGAAAACGATTAGGTTTTTTTTCAAGATTTATTAGCGGCGGTAGTCGCTTTTTATTAGCGGCGGCCTACCCTCCGCTAATACTATTAACGGCGGGTAATCTCTTTAATTAGCGACGTCCTCTCCGTCGCTAATTATGTTATTAGCGGCGGACAATATTAATAGCGGCGGATAGGCCCCGCTGCTAATACTTTTACGGTTTCTACCCCCCATCGTCTTCTTCTCCCAAATCACTGAAACAAAAATTAATCTCCGTGTTATCTCCTTCGTCGACAACAACATGAATTCAACTTGTCATACAAGCTCTTGAGAAAGCTTTTCCCACACTACAAGAAATCATGTTTTTAACTACAAAAGTTTTAGCTACCAAATATTTTTGGTAGCAGTTAATTACTATTTGCTACTAAATTTTGGTAGCAAAATAATTTAGTAGTAAATTCTAATCATACAATACCAAATATTACTTCTACCAAATATTTTGGTAGCATATTTATATTTTCAGCTACCAATGTTCTTTTGTAGCTAATATCATTGGCACCAATGAATAAATTTGCTACTAAATTTTGGTAGCAAAATGATTTAATAGCAAATTATAATTAAATGATACTAAATTCGTCTGCTACCAAAATATTTGGTAGCATATTTATATTGTCAGCTACCAATATTTTTTGGTAGCTAAAATTAAATATTAGCACCAAATATAAAATTGATGCATTTTATATGATTTTATTTCTGTTTTTTTCCCATTGAGTGATCAATTCTTTGGTCGTAGAAATAAATTTATTACTACTAAATTATATCATATTTTGGCACTAGCAAATAAAATATTTCTTGTAGTAGTATTTTTGCTACAAAAGTATTGGTAGAGAAAGTACACAATAAAAATTATAATGTAAAAAATATATAAGAATACCAAACATAAAGTAATTAAATTTAGATTTGTGTTATGGACTCTCAACAAATTAATAATATTTTAATTCGTAAAATTATTTTATTTTTTAAAAAATAAGATCGGTAAAAAAAAACTAACTAAATATATATGAACAAAATCAAAAGATAAAATTAAAAATATCATAAGTACAATAACAAACTCGAAGGAAAATAAAAGTAAGAAACTACATAAGTCATGTATAGGGATGCATATAACTTTCCTAAAACAAAAATATTGCATTGAACCTATGACAAGCCTCAGTTAAAAAACGCAAAATGAAAAATCCAATGGGAAAAAGCCTCTTGGGGGGGGAAAAAGAGCATAGTGACTATAAAACTATTCAAAATAAATAAAACTAGAACCACAAAACTCTTTGGATACAACTTTTGAAAATGAAAATTGGAGAAGGAACTATAGTATTGCTCATTGGAATTAGTCAACCAATTCTATGAATTCGTCAGCCCACTCCACTCGAATTTGATCAATATTTTGTTTTGTGTAATCTTTCATCTTCTCTTTGCACTGTAATAAATAAATGTAAGTAATAATGAATATTAGTCAATTGTATAATATAATAACAAAATATTCTATTTCAATAGTATTTATATACATCTTACATGAGTAGTTAACCAATTGATAGGTCTAGGATTCATGCAAAAGTCATGCATATATATCATTACATAATATCCACACTCAATATTCGATGGTTGTTGAGGACACTGCACAAATTCATAAAATGTAAATGACAAGATTAAACGATATTGATAATTTAAATTTTCAATACAATATTATATTGTAATATTTTAAAGTAACTATCAAATGTAATATATATTATGTGATATTATTTTATAACTTACCTTTATAGATTTCCATGTAATCTCTTTTGGTTGCCTATTTTTGGAGGTATTGTAGTAATCAAAAGCCCTAATAAAGAAATAAAATATTTAATAATAAATTTAAAGTAAAAATTAAATAAGACTAATCCATATCACTATTTAACTTACATTGCCATTAGACTTTTAATTTCGTTTCGTGGGGGTAGTCTAATTGGATCAAGTCAATAACATGTATCATGCAATGGATCAATTATTACTAGCATCCAATGATATCTGCTAACCATAAAATATGATATTGTATATAAATTAAGATGTTGATAATGTAATTAGTTAAATAAATAAATAAATCTTACCCAATATGAATAGGAAGCAACCAAAATTGTCCTGTTTCTGTGTCTTCCAAGCGATTTGCCATTGATATTGCATTTTGTGTTTGACACGAATCCAAAGCCAAAGTTGGATGAAAGAAACGAAAATATTGTGCTCGATTTGCTTTTTCCAACTTTCGATGTAAGATCCTAAATATTACAATTGAATTTGTAAGACAAATAATGTTATTTTGTGCATGAGAATTATGTGAAAGGTATTTCTTTTTTACCTGATCCAAAATGTTATACAAGGAGCTCCAATCTCTGTCATGGTGCCAAGGTGAATCACATCTTCAGGTGAAATAAATAAGTATTGATCACTATCCAAAATTTCTGGGTCCATGGCAATACGAAATGTGTGTGAAGGTTCATAAAGTCGAACAGCTAGTAATACAACTTTTACACTCTTTGGAGCATCCTTGGGCATCTCAAATTGAATTGGAGATTTTTGCACTTCCTTTAAACTTGTGGAGGATGTATTGAGAGTTTGTGAAGAAGAAGGTTGATCTTTTCCTTTACATGGCTCCAGTTGCGGTGAAAGACTATGTTGTTTATTCTGAAACAAAATATAAAATTAATAATTGATTAGAAAAAAACACCATAAATTATATGTAATATTGGATTTAAAATTTAAAATTTAATGAAACCATTGATGGAGGAGGTGTGATTTGTGACTCTAATGCTCTTTGTTCTAATAATCGACTTTGTTGTGATTCGTAGAACTTCTCCATATTCTCTTGAACAATTCTTGCAATGTTGTTATTTTGTTCGTTTTTAAGATCTTCAACGATTTTCTCTAATTTCTTCAAACGTTCATCTTCAATCTCTTCACGTTTGGATGATAACTGGGTTGACATCTTCTTTCCGGGTATAGGACCAAAACCTCGTAACCAACCATATTTTTCTTCGCCTAAAACTTGCCTGTATATAGCAGCCTCATCCACTACTAGTAACAATCCATCTTCAAATTGAATGAGTTTCTCTTTTCGTAACTCTACCATTTCCTTCTACAATAACAACAAAATAATAGTGTAATAGTTTTACAAAATTTAGAAGGTAAAAATTCATAATTTTTAAAAGTCGAACATACATATTTGTCCTCGGCTATTCTGTGGGTCCACTCATTCTTAATTGTACAATGAGTTTTTCGAAACATTTCAATCTCTCCAAACTTCATTGTTTCTTGTTGTACATTGTCATCCATTATTTGTTTTGATTTCTGTAATGCATTTAAATAATTAATAACGTTAAATATAATAAAATTACAATGATATTATGCCAAATATATGTTTACCTCCTCATGTAAATACTGAATAAATGACTTAGTTCCACCAGAATGCATAAAGGAAACACTTGATCTATTTTTTGACCCTGCAATTGACTTTTTCTACAAAATACTTTTCATGTGAGTTTTAAGAATTAAAAATTATGAAATGTGTACAAATAATTCAAGAAATTTAGGATACCTTCCATTCTTCGTTAGAGAAACATTTATTGCACATCCATTGCCAATCTTCATCTCTTAGCACCAATTTCACAGGCCGATTTTCTAATGGATTCTTACCTTCTTTGATGATATTCTTGTACTCTCTGTGACAATTATTACGATAATCTTTATAGCGCTCTGAACAATAGTGATTGCAAATAGTTTCAAGATATGGATCTTTTTTAAAATCCATCTCGAATACATCCTGTAAAAAGAATTTCAAAAAATAAATTGTCATGCAAAAAACATTATAAAATAAGTATGGTAACATAAACATACCATGATACGAGCATATACGACTTTCTTATCTTCTGGAGGAACTTTAGCCCATCCACTATACTGAAGTGGAGCATGATGGCGTACATTTACACCAACAATGTTCGCAAATGCAGTGGCATGCGTCCCATGAACTCGAAGTTCTCCTTTTTTATAGGAAATCTTTAACTTACTTGCGTCATCCTTTAATAAGCGTCTGACACCATCCCCACGAGTAGGGCCACGAGTTCTCTTCCTTGATTCTGTCAAATAATTGTTATATTACTTATAATCATAACTATTTTCATAAATTTTTAATGTATATATTATCATATTATCATAAGTTGTACATAAACCATTTATACCTTCTAAGGACTTGTGTGTTTCATCATTTAATGGTGTTATTGAATCATCATTGGAAGAACATGGCAAACGAGGAGGAGACTGTGTAGATGATGAAGAGTTAATATGCGTCCTCTTACGACCAAACACCCTTCTAGTAGTTATTGGTGGATCAAGAGACTTCTCATTTGTCATGATTAAAAATCTAAGAAAATATAAATTTTTTATTAGCATATAATAAATTTGCATATTCAAAACTTTACAAAAAATAAAAATAATAACACACTTTATAGTTAATCAATTTCATCACTCAAAGTTATATCTTCAGAATCATCGAGTAATGCTTCTTCATCGGTATCGTCACTGTTTATATCACTTTGAACTTGATCATTATGATTTATTTGAAGTTCATTGAACAATTGATGATTATCACATTCTATATCTTCAATATCATCCCGAATAAGATTAGTATCATTTGTCGTTGAATCAAAATTCACGCCAATGTCATTCGAAGATTCTTCTTGATATGCTTCAGAACTGTTGATAGTTGGATCTTCATCATCAACTTCACCATCCATTGGCTTTGATGGTATATCCCAGATGTGACGATGATTTACTTTTTGTACCACTTTCCAATCTTTATTATCTTTACTTTTTTTAATGTCATCCAAATAAAAAACCAAACTTACTTGATTGGCAAGAACAAATGGTTCATCTTCAAACCATTCTGAGTTGATGTTGATACTAGTAAAGTTATATTCAGAGTACATTCTATCACTTCCATTGGTATTGTACCAAGAGCATTTGAACAATATAACTTTGTTCAAATAGAGGTAATGTACTTCCCAAATTTCATTGATGACACCATAAAAATCACATATATTTCCATCATATTCTGCTTCAACGTGAACACCGTAGTTTTGAGTTAAAAGTCTTTCATCTCGACTTTTTGTATGGTATCGAACTCCATTAACCATACAACCAGCATATGTACAAGCCAAAAAACTTGGTTGCATTGCAATTGCATACAAATCTTCCTGTGCTTTACCAGATATTGTTTCATTCATTTTTTTTATCTGTGATGGCAGATAAAATTATAAATGTAAGATCAAGACAAATAAAAAATTTAGAATATCAAACATTGATATTTAAACTTACTTTATTTTCAAACCATGTTGAAAATTCATTTCTTTGCACTTGATTGATATCCAAAATTCCTTGAGATTGTAAGAATAATCTATGTTCTCTGTGTTCACAATAAGTACTATGAAAGATTATTTTTATGCTAAAACCTAAATGTTGTTAGAATTTAAAAAAAAAATTATAAACTTACGTTAAATATGGTTCCAACTCAGGACAATTATTCAAAATGTACCATTGAACTTGGGTTCGTTGATCTTGAGTTAGTGTGATGGATGATTGTCTTCCAAATGGTCTTGTAGGCATGTTGAATATTGACAGTGTCGATTGTTTTCTAATTCCAAGGTAATCAGGATTGCGCTCAGGACGATTAAAGCGTGTTTCCATTCCACGAAGATACATTGAACAAAAGTTTAGTGCCTCAGTAATAATGTATCCTTCTGCAATAGAACCTTCAGGTCGAGCTTTGTTTTTCACATATTTTTTCAAATGACCTAATTCCCTGAAATTAATTATGTTTTCAATATATACTAATAAAGAATTGTATTCAATGATTATTTAATTTTTTAAACTTAAGTTATAGATTTAGTTACCTTTCAATTGAATACATCCATCGCATTTGTACTGGACCACCTAACTTAGCTTCTAATGGCAAGTGAACCATAAGATGAATCATCACATCAAAGAAGGCTGGAGGAAAGATACTTTCTAATTTACACAGCGTGAGTACAACGCCCTTTTCCAATTCGTCTAAGTCTTTCACATATAATGTCCTCGCACATAGCTTTTTGAAGAATAACGACAGCTCAGCAATAGCATCCATTACTTTCTTTTTCAAATATGGCCTTAAACCAATAGGTAACAACCTCTGTAATAAAATATGACAATCATGACTTTTCAACCCAAATAACTTTCCATCTTTCGTGTTAACATTCCGAGAAATATTTGCAGCATATGCATCAGGAAATTTTACGGACTTTATGAACGTACAAAATTCTTGTCGTTCCTTTGCTGATAATGTATAGCATGCTACTGGCTTGAACCATTTGTTCCCCTTCTTTTTCATGTGTAGCTGCTTACGAATATTTAAATCTTGTAAATCAAGTCTTGCCTTTTCAGTATCTTTAGACTTCCCATCAATACTAAATATTGTACCAACTACACTATCACATATATTTTTCTCAATATGCATCACATCCAAATTATGTCTTAGTTTTAATTTAGGCCAATATTCTAACTCCCAAAAAATACTTTTTCGTCTCCAGTTCGTGTTATTTTCATAACATGCATCCTTCATTTGTTGCTTATCGTCCTTAATGATCTTATCATTTTTACCTGCCCTACATTTCCATACACCTTTTAACTTATCTAAGATTTCATCTCCTGTTAAAATTCTTGGAGGTGAACGTCGTTCGATTGTACCATCATACTCCATATCATTGCGCCATTGGTGGTTCGGACACAAATATCGACGATGACCCATGAAACATATTTTTCCTCTTATTCGAAATGAAGATGTGTCATCTTCACAAACAGGACAAGCTTTATAACCTTGAGTGCTATACCCAGATACAGTACCATATGCTGGAAAATCATGGATCGTCCACAATATTGTTGCACGCATTGTAAAATATTCTTTATCAATAATATCAAAAGTACGTACACCATTTTCCCATAGTTCTTTCAGCTCATCGATCAGAGGTTGTAAATAGACATCTATGTCTTTTCCTGGAGCACGACGTCCCGGAATCAATAATGCCATCATTAAGAATTCTCGTTTCATGCATCTCCATGGCGGCATGTTATATGGCATTAGTAACACTGGCCACATACTGTACGAGTTTGATAAATCACCGAATGGATTGAACCCATCTGTTGCAAATCCAAGCCTTACATTTCTAGATTCTTTTGCAAAATCTGGATATTGTCTATCAAAATCCTTCCAAACCTCTGCATCTGCCGGGTGTCTAAGTACACCTTCTGTATCAACACGTTCTTCCTTATGCCACCTCATATCAGATGATGTATGGCGTGACATAAAAAGTCTCTGTAGTCGTGGAGTTATAGGAAAATATTGCATCTTTTTGTGTGGGATCTTCTTGCCTTTAGTTCCTTGGAATTTGTATCGTTCATGACCACATATAGGACATCTTTCAGCATTTTTATTCTCTTTCCAAAATAAAGCACAATCATACTCACATACATGAATAGTTTCATACCCTAAACCAAGATCACGCAACATTTTCTTAGCATCATAATAAGATCGTGGAATTTTATTGTCTTTGGGAAATGCTTTCGAAAGTAAGTCGAGCAACAAATCAAAAGATTTGTTACTCCAACCACACATCACTTTAATGTGCATTAGATTAACAATAAATGTTAAGATTGAGAACGTTGTACATCCAAAGTATAACTCTTTTTCTGCTTCTGCAAATAAGTCAGGCAATGTATTCCTTTCATCATTGTGCTCATTTGAATCTCCAAGGTTCACAAAATCACTATTATGATGATATTGATTAGCTAAATCTTCTAATGCTGGTATCATATCGTCATCGTCTTTATCATCACTATCACATGATATTTCGTCTTCTTCACTATTTGTTTCTAGGTCCTCTCGGTCTTCGTTTACTTCTGTGATATCTTCCCCATGATACTCCCACGTAACATATTTACTATAAAATCCCTTTACGAATATATGACGCTCAATTGTCTCCAAGTCATGGTAATATAAGTTCATACATGAAACACATGGACATCGAATTTTATTTTCACCATTTAAGTGAAGCGTTGATAATTTAATAAAACTCTTAAGTCCATCAAAATACTCTACGGATAATCTATTCTTTTGGAAAATCCAATTTTTATCCATCATTTCTCTATTATCTTTCGAACAAGTAGATGATGAATTATACTACATTGACAAAAATAAAACACTTAATTAGCCATTGAATTATAGTTATAGGGTATGATATGGTTATGGTACAAAAAAACATGTATCTGATGTGAGTATAGGGTAGGATACGAGTATAAGTAATTCCTATCCTACTTGATTACATGCATATTTTTTTATAATTATTTTACATATATATATATTTATAAATACATTTAATTTAAGTGTCAGATAGACACATATTTGGAAGTCTTTGATCGATACATGCCATTATTTTTAATGTTTTATTTAAAAATTTCATTCAAATATTAAAAAATTATTTAAAATCTAATAAAAAAATAAAAAAAACATTTAAAAAATACTTTAAATATTCTTTTTGAAGGAGAAATTATTTTACACACTAAAATTATTATTCATTTATAAATTTAATTAAAATAGTAAAATAAAAAAATACTTTTTTAGAAAAAGTAATAATAAAGAAGTTTATTCCACAATCGAAAAAACGTACTACCACATAATTAACTTTGAAATTTTACAAATTCAAATAGGGTATTTCTATCAATATTGTTATGATGATTATCAGATGCGTTACAATATTGTAATAGTGGTTATCGATCTAATAATTATGATTTATAATATAATAATATGTAACTATAGTAATTATATAATAATTAATATGTATATGTTGTTTACAAGTTTGTAAAAGTATTTTAGAAAATATTGTTTTGTAAACCTTTGTTACAATCATGTTAGATAAATTTATAAATTATTTTTGTAAATATTAATTACAACAATAAAATTTTAGTTGTGAAATTAGTTTTGTAAATATTTGTTATAGAAATGATTTTTTTTTAGTAAAACAACATTATTACAAACATGTAAAACTTGTTTGCAAATTAGTAAAAGTTGTTTAAAAAATATAAATATTGAATTTCACCATTCTATAACTTTTCATATTTAATAAAGTGTTTTATAAGTAATGAATATCTTAAATTTATACTTTTAAATTATATACTATAAACATGATAGTTTCTGTAACTTTTAGTTACAATATAATCTTTTTCAATTACCAACAATTTTGTAAATATAGGTTAGTAATATTTTTTAAAATTCTATAGGATTGATTAACAATCACGTAGTTGTTATATTTATTTGTTGTTACAAGTTATTTCCTTTTTAATTAATGACTTTTTTATTTTATTTTATAAAGTTTTTATTACTTTATATATAAGAAAATATTTATTTTTATACTTGATTCTTGTTTGATAATAAGCTAATAATGCATGAACTAGAACTGTAATAAAAAATGTTAAAAATAATAGATTTTTTTTGACATTAAATTCATAGTATTATATGCATATGGATTTTTTTTCAAGCTAACAAACTTTGCTAGTTAAGTTAATTTTTATTAATTTTATTCATATCTTTAAATTTAAGTTAATTTTGTTATAGTAAATCCTATTTGTGACAAAAATAAAAGATAATCCTCATTATCATTAATTTTTTTTTAAAATATAACTAATGTCATAAAAAAGTTATTTAATTAATATATTTAATTTCATATCATTATACATTTGTAAGTTGTTTTACTTACTAATTTTTTTATTAATGTTAGTAATTATATTTTATTGAAAAATAAAACTCCATATTTTTTGAATTTTTTTTGCCGTATTAAGTATAAAGTTTTAAGTTTCCCTTATATTATTATTATTATTATTATACAACATATATTATATATACAGAAAACGAGTATGAAAGCATTAAAATAACATTATAAAAATCCATAAACGAATACAGCTGTCTTTCAATTGTTTTTTGAGTAATGCAACTGTTTTCAATTAGTAAATGAAGAGTACAGCTGGGTTTTATATATGGGCATCTCTCTTATTTAATTTTTTTTTTTTGTTAAAATCAAATGAAAGGGAAAAGTAATTTTTTGGGGAAGTAATGAGTAATGATGAGTTCCGTGGTATAGCAAAGAGACCAGCCCAAAATCGATCAGTGAGATTGGTAAAGTAAAATTGCACTCTCCCTCCCACCAGCCCAAAACCCAAGACTTATGCTCATGAGAGCCACGAAAGGGCAAAGCTACAGAGGGACTGAGCATTCGAAGACCAGCAAAGTGTATGAGAAAAAAGTAAGGATTTTTTTATTATCTTTCATTATTGATTTGTAGTTGATTGTATTGATGTTTAAGGAGAATCTTGTGTTTGTTTGAGTCATTTATCGAGTTTTATTTTAGACAAGGGATTTTGCATGTTTCAATTAAGCAATGAGAATTGAAATAGTTTCCATTAGAGATCTAGGAATGAATAAGATGAGACAATGAACTGAGAAAATTTGTAATAGTTTCCACATCAACTATTGTTTATTATGCCTTTTCAATTGTATGAAGTTTAACGAATATAGAGTAATGAATAGATGGAATATGTATTTATGTGCATGGTAAGAAAAATTTGCATAATCATCAATTTCAGTACAAAACTAACCAAGATATAGATTTATTTTTTAGTCAAATTTTATTATTATTATTATATAGCTCTAAAAATCTTTCTTGGTTTCTGAATTTTAAGGGATGAGTGGGGCTTGTAACTGGACTATCTAGTGGACAAACTCTAAAAACAAACTATGTTTATCACATGTTCGTACTCTGTTTTCCCCTTTCGTATGTATTGTGTGTTCTTAAGAATTTAAGCATGAACAAATAAAAATCTAGGAGTTTTGTTTAATCATGTGGTTTGATTTCAGATATGTGGTCTTTTTAAGTTTTTTTCTTTTTTCTATTTATGTTATAGGTTACTCCACCTAAAGAAACTAAGCAATAAAATTAACATTTTTATATATTTGATTAGTGATTTTTGTGTTTTATAGTATCTTTTTGGGGCAATAAATCACAGGACATGTCCAATATAGATTTATGACCACTCTCTTCACAAAGTATATTGCTATGCATATCACCAAACAATTATATTCATAAATATAAGTTTTTATTCACATACCTTTCTTAATTATTTCCCAATAAATCTTCAAGAAAGAATATCTAAATGCATAGAAAAAAAATGAGATCAACAGCTTGAATATTCAATATTAAAACGTACAAAAAAGAGGAGATAATGTAATATTGGATTGATATATATATATATATTTAAATGATATTCAATTTGAATTAATAAATATGTTAATGATGGATGCTTATAATTTAGATGCAATTTTTAATAGTGAAATATGGTAGAGAATTCAAACCTGTTTTCCAATAGTACCTCCTTCTATCTATATCACAGTTTAAGCATTGAACAAGCTCCTTCTATATTGCAATAGAACCCAATAAATGATTATTTTAATAAATCATTATAATCATACCAGAGTAAAATACATGATAAAATCTCATTATTTTGCATACATGTAAACTTAAGAAACGTAAACACAAAAAAAAAAAAAAAAGAATTAAGAGTGAATGACCTTTTTTTGGCTGGAAATAGTGAATGAGTTAAGAAAGGGAACCTTTTCTTTTGCTGGAAAAGAGTGAATGAGTGAAGAAAATTAATAGGAGTTATTTAATATATATATCCATTTTTTCAATATGTTTTAGAACGTATCTTTTAACAAATTCATATTTGAATTTCAAAATATTTGTTGGCATTTTTTAGTTAAATCTTGTTATTTCCAAGATTTGTGGTTATAGTTTCTTAGATATGATTTAAAAAATTCAAATTAAAATTAATTTTTTTTATAATTCTATAATTAATTTTGGTTATTTCCTATATATGTGTTAATACGTTTATATTTTCTAATAAATTTATTGTTATTTCCTAAATTTTTGCATATAAATATCTTTAGTACTTTTTTATTTTTAAAAGACACATGACATATATTTTTCACTAATATATTTTAGGTATTATATTATATTTTTTAAAGACTTATCGATACATATAAGAATTATAGTTTTGATGAGTTGTCAAACCACTCCACACGTTAGATATAACTTCTATCCCACTTTACAAGCTTCTCACTATCTCATCATTTACTGATATGCAGATTGAATCTTACGATTCTTATCATCTCACGAATTGCTCCAAGATCTATTCAAACATCTACAAAATTTTACTCGGCTACTACAATTGTAAAAGAACAAGAACCTGGACACTTTGTATAGAGGTATCTTCACATTATCCTTTGATTTCCTGCTGTTTTTTTAATGAAATATTGAATGCTTATTTCTTTGTTTCAAGGATTTAGTGACTGGAGAAAGAAGGGATTTAGTGGCTAAAGAAAGGTGTGAGGGGAGCCTTGGACAATTAGGGTCAGAGATCTTACAACCATAAATTTATTGCAATTCAATTATGTAAATGCATGTGTATTGATTGATATCCTTCTCTATGTTGCTCTGCTATCCACACACGTTGCATTCTATTTATGAGTTTGGCTCATTTTTTTAGTTACTGTTTGGAAATGCTTATAGCAGCGATAAACATTCATAATGTCATATGTTTATATATATATCCTTGATTTGAATGACGTTTTTTAAATTTAGAACCATATTTGGATAAAATGATAACTTGCACTAAGGTAAGATATCATATATGTATGGCTCTATGTTTAGATATCTAATATGATATGTTAGGATTTGTTGCAGAACTTTATATATATATATATATATTTATAGATAGATAGTCATTGGTCATTTTAGTGTTGCAGTACATAATTTTGAGTTCCATGCTATGCTTCTTTGAAAAGTTATATAATTCTATGATCAATAATGAAACAATTGCCAACATGTGATAAGAAACTTAAACTAGAAACCAATTTGGCATGAGCTTGTAAAATTGTAAATAAGTAGTGGAAACCAAGTTCTTTCCACTTCATCTTCTTAGCTCTAATTACATGTTTCTTCTCTTATTAGTAGAATGTTATTTTTCCCATCTAAATATTCTTACTGTCAGTTTTAGGCCCTTTCCAGTCACTTTGATCTTGTACACTACTAGTTGAGAATTTATGAAAGTTGAATATTACTTGGCTCGTTATGGTAGTGTTCTAAATATATTGGTATTGTTGGATTGAGTTGAAATGGCTAACGACTGACCTTTGACTCAAGTTTTGTTTATGTGATCTATTCATTATATGCACAATAATGACTTCACATTGTCATGCAGCTTGTTGTGAGATAATGAAATTCAGTGTCCCCAAGCCTTGAGTGTTTGTCCTTTATTTTTCTTTATGCTTTATATCAATTGAATGTTGCAATTCTCTGCATTTGTGCACAAAATTTTATTTTTCTGCTATAGTTATTGATTTTTTTTAGAATTTTGAATGCTTGTGATGTATTTTCAGGAATGATTGTTCTTGGAACTACAAAAAACAATAAAATGAAAAGAGCCTTCAAGAGGGAGCATGAAATGGACGTGTTCAGATATTGCTGCAAACTTCTTTTTATATGTAAATACGAACTAAGAGTACAATTTTTGATGTCATGTGTAGACTTCTGGATGTGGTTACTTTTTGTATTATGTTTTATATTGATTTTGTACTAAATATTTTATTTAGTTTGCATTTGGTTTATCTATTTTATAAAAATTAATTTTGAAATTTTGATATTTTATTAATGTTTGTTTTTTTGTAAGTATAATACTAAAAATTAGAATTGATAAAATAATTAAATTAAAAAACTAATAAAATATGAAATAAATTTATATATTTTACAAATAACTCATTTAATTTATTATTAATTTTGCTACCAAATTTTAGTAGCAAAAGTATCGAATTTTTAAGTACAAAACAATTAATTTGCTACCAATTTTTTGATTGTTTGCTACCAAATTGTGGTAGTAAAATGATTTTGCTAGATTGAAAATAAAATTAATTTTAATTGACACAAATTCTTTTGCTACCAGCTTAAATGCAATTAGCTACCAAACTATAGTAGCAAAAAAAAAACTCTAGTAGTCCCAAAAATAGTGTTTTAGCTACTAAATTAAATATTTTTTGCTACTAATTTTTTAGTAGCAAATAAGAATAATTAGCTACAACATTTTTTGGTAGCAAGAAACCTTTAGCGACGGGGTTTTAGCTACGAACCAGCTACCAAACAATTTTGGTAGCAAAAAGGGTATTAGCTACCAAAAAAGCATAATTTGCTACCAGTTTTTTAGTAGCTAAAACACTTTTTTTTTGTAGTGCCAGGCCAATCCTCTCCCTAGAAAGTTCATATATCTGGCTATTATTTATTTATTTTTGTTCTTTTGAGATGGAAACTAATATTTGGGATTATCAATTTTTGACAGATAAAAACATTGCTTCCACAATCTAAATTTGCAAGAGAGTACTTCGCTGTCTTAACTACCTTATTTTTTGCGTGGTTGGTCGGTCCCTGCGAGGTATAGCATAGAGAAAAATATCAAATGATATTTGTTATCCCAAAAAAGTTCAGTACGATGACTTGGCAGTCAGAAGTGACAAGTGGCAATACATGGTTAGTAAATGGCGCATTAATAGTCAATAAATGTGTTGGCTTTTCGGAGTTGTGATAAAGTGATCTGGGCGACCTGATAGAATTTATGTCCGACCGATAAAGATTTTTGATTGACCAGAGATATGTCATGCTAGACCAGAGATGTGCCATTTTAGACCAGAGATGTGCCATGCTAGACCAGAGATGCACCATGTTAGACCAGAGATGCGCCATGTTAGACCAGAGATGTGTCATGCTAGACCAGAGATGTGTCATGTTAGACCAGAGAGGTGTCATGACCGACCAGTCAGGTGCTTGTTCGACTAGTCAGGTGTCATGACCGACTAGTTAGGTGTCATGACCGACCAGTCAGGTGCTTGTCCGACCAGTCATGTGTCATGACCGACCAGTCAGGTGCTTGTCTGACCAGTCAGGTGCTTGTCCGACCAGACAAGTGTTTGGCCGACCAGTCACTTGTCTTGGCCGACCAGTGAGGGTTTGGCCGACCGGTGAAGTGTTTCGGCCCTCTAGTTTTCCTTGTGGGTATGAAGTGGACCGACTAAACAGATCATTGTTATGCAAAGAAATCCCAGTAACGGCTTCAGCTAGAATCGGTCGTACCTGCGCGAGAATCTCTCATATTATCCCAAAGAATCGCTTTTTGTTCTATTTTAGATGTCATTATTAATTAAATATTGAAAGAATAATAGAAAGATCCTGATTATGAGGGAATGCGTTTGTACGATCCATGAGCCTATAAATAAATGGCTCATGGCATCATTTTAAGGATCTGATCTTTTTAGGCTGAGAAAACTCTCTCGTTTTGAGATTTTGGGGACTGTTACTTGGGGCATTCTTGGGGCATTTCTGAGAGGTTAGAGAGATAAAGCTTGTATTCTATAGAGAGAGAAACTCTATATTTTTCTACTTGCACTTAAGAAACTCAGTTGTCTCAAGTTCATCTGATCTTAAGTGTAGGCTAAATATATCACAACTCCAAGTGGATTAGGCTATTACCAATAAATTGGGGCTGAACCACTATAAAATTATCTATGTCGTATTTTTCTCTTTGAAGGTTCATTGTAGTTTTGATGTCTACTCGTCGTTGGCCAAAATCGTGGTCAACATTTTGGTGCTTTCATTGAGAACCTGAAGAGAAGAAACACACAACTACCATATCAAGATGGCGCCCAAGAATACCAATGTGGCATCCAAAGAATCAGGCACGTCAAAAGAGCCTGTTAGATCAGAAGGTCCTAGACCACAGAACCCAGAGACTGAGCCTAGGGTCTTTCTCGAGGAGACCACTCCAGAAGTTGAACAACTCCAGGAAGCAATAGGCGCTTTCCAAGAGGAGATGATGCAATTTAATGCTCGGCAGGAGTCTTTCGTTGAAGAAATGGCCAGGCAGAGAGCTGCGTTAGAGCAGCAAAGGCGCGATATGGAGGCCAGAAGCGAAGAGCTCAGACAGCGTCAGGAGGAGGCCGACCGAAGACATCGCGAAGCAGCACTTGCTCTAGAAGTAGCTACCCAATTAGCCGAAGCCAATGCTTAAGCCGCGGCACAAGCAGCCACCCAAGGAGCAAGAAATAATAATGCTGGTCGGAGGACCACTGATAGAACCAATTCTCGGGGACCAGACAGAAGCAGGAGTAACCCCCCTGGTCGGGAAGATGACGGAGTCCGCTCTAGAACTGCATCAGCATAGAGGGAGAACTCTAGAACTCCCTCCAGGAGCCACCGATCAGAAACTTCTAGATCAGAGAGTCACCGATCGGGCAGTAAAAAGACTCCACCCAGGCAGGATCAGACCAGGACTCCTCGAGATAAGAGGACTTCACAATTCAAAGATGGGCATGGTCGTGATGAGGCTGATAGTCATCACACCGACCAATAAAAGGGGGGCAACGACCAACAAGGAGGAAAATACTGCCCGGGACGTACCGAAAGGCCTCCACTGCACCCCGGTCAGCAGTGTAGTGGGAGAGAGCATGTCCCGCGTAGTAAGCCATTTGAAAAATTGAAAAGAACAGTGTTCGATCGGGTAGGAGAGCATGCTTCCCGGAAGGATCTAAGGGACGTTATCACCAACAAGAGGAGGACCGTCCCGGTTGAAGGGAAAAATTTGAACCGCCCTGCCAGTCAAGTAGAAATACTTGACGACAGTGCACCAGATGGTAATGCCTGACCAGGCGGTCAAGACCTTGGAACTTCATCAGTTGCATTAGCCATCCAAGCCCAGCTTGACATGCTAACAACTGTAGTGCAAGGTTTTTCAAAACGACCTTCCGGGATAGATGCGATAGACCACCGGAGTGGCAGCCCATTTTGTGCCCGGATTAGAGCAGCCCAGCCGCCGGAAAAATATAAAGCACCGGTTCTGCCAGTATATACAGAAAAGGCAGATCCCATCAGACATGTTGGGAAATTTGAGGACCAGATTGAATTGCTCGGAGTAAGTGACGATTATCAGTGTAGAGTTTTCCCAACTACTTTGTCAGATACCACCCAGGAATGGTATTGGAAGTTTAAGATGAACTCCATTACCTCTTGGGAGGCATTCAGGAAGGAGTTTTGTAGACAATTCAACACTGCCCGGACCCCACCAGTTTATGCCAACCACTTGGCAGATATCAAACAAGGAAAAGATGAGTCTTTAAAGAATTATATACAGAGATTCATGAGAGAAGCCAATAGAGCAACTGCTGTAGGAGACAAGGGGAAGATGGTTTCCATATCTGCTGGGATAACTTATCGTAGCCCTTTCTGGGATATCATACATAGAAATCCAATTTCAACACTTCAACTATTTCTTGACCGAGCAGACAAGTATATGAAATTGGATGATGCAATTGAGAAAGAGGAGAATGGCATAAACAATCCAGGCGGATCAACTGACCCTCCTAAGGATGGTGGAAAGAAACGTGGAAATAACTGGTCTAACCACCATGAGGAAAAGAAAGCAAAGTTGAGTTCAAATGAAAAGCCAACCAAGTATGAGCCTCAGTTCACTAATTACACCATTCTCTCGACCAGCCGAGTGGAAATATATCTTGCTAGTCATGAAGAGGTTCCCTACAAGAAACCTCCACCCATCAGGAAAGAGATGAGGAAGAGAGATATAAATAAGTTTTGTCATTTCCATGGAAATTATGGTCACGACACGAATGAATGCAATCACCTCAAGGACGGGATAGAATTTCTTCTCCGGTCGGGCAAGTTGAGAAAGTACCGGGCAGAGACACCCCAAGGAGAAGGAGGCAGCAGCAATCCTGGTTTCAAACGACAAAGATCTCCACCCTTGCAGCCCGGCCTGTGGACTTTACCTTAGACACTATATGTGGAGGTCCACACTTGGCTGAGGATAGCAACGAAGCAAGGGAGAGGTATGCTGAGCGGGAGTGCTAGGATCAGGAGCCACTGGAACGACGAGCATCGGAGGATATATCATCACTAAATACCGCTTTCAAAGTGGTAGTTTAATTTCAAGTTGTTTAACTTGTTATTTAAATTTGGTTTATGAGCTGGTTATTTGCTGACCAGTCAGCTATTTTTGAACAATTTTCGTTGTTAAGACTCGTTATTAGACACGTATTGTCCTTTTTTAATTTACGAGTAATAAAAGAGATTACGCGCAGTGTGGTCGATTCTTGCTACAAATGTGCATATGTGTTAATTATCTGAACAGTGTTCAACTGGTGGGTAAAATCAGACAGTGTTCAACTGCTCGAATATTTTCAATATATTCGATGTGTTTCACGAGCAATAAACTGCTCGAATAGATTCGGTCAAGTAGCAAGTGACCCAGGATCTTTCAACCCTCGATCAGTTGGGGGGCACATGGGGTATACTGGTATATAATTTAACACAGGCAATAAGAGCACGAGTAAATATATTTGTTTTTAGGCTGACTTGTAAAATTTTGAAATCAAAAAAGGCCATTAAGCTAACTTGTTTGACAAAGCTTAAGTAACTTGGAATTTTTCAAAATTTCAAGTTAGAAGCAAATATTCGTGTGACAATAAACGTTATGCTCATAAAATGTTAGAGCAATAAGAGTGTGAGAAAGTATACTTAGTATGGACTTATGAAATGCCTAGAATTTATAAGTTAGAAAACTAAGTACTCATGCGAAAATATAAGGCATACATCAGAGTGAATTTACTATTCACAAAAAACTTATAACTTTTTAAGTCTAAAAGGACTTAGAATATTTCAAGTTAGCAAAGAAAAGTAAAGTATAAATGCCAATAGCTCAGCTGTACGAGAAAAATATCAAAGTTGCTAAGCAACAATTGTCTTCACAAGAAAAAAGAGTAAACTACTAACCAGGTACAAAGTTTAGCTGATTAGGTGCAAGGTTTTCCTGGTCGGGAGAGCAGATACAACTTCCCTGGTCAGCTAAGCATATATCACTGTTCAAGTAGGAAACTCTGTTGTTGAGCATGACTAACAATGATGAGTCCTTGGAGTGAATCAAACAAACATGAACAAATGAATGCAAAGTAAATACTACATAGTGAAAAAATGTCTTTAGAAGAGAAGTCAATTTTTCCCCAAGATTGATTGAGAGAAATCAATCTCTCAAAATGATTTTCGGAGATTCAAACAAGGTGCTTAAAGTCCCGAGGAGTTGTGCGTGCGTGGCATCCGTGTCCGACCGGCCAGCGCGCGCATATGGTGACCGTGTCTGATCGGTCAGTGCGCCCGAGGAGCGCAGCATGTGCGCATGGCCTAGCGTGGTGTCCAAGCAAGAGGCGTCTGTGTCCAATCGGTGTGTGTGCATCCGGGCGGTTGAAGGTGACCAAGCAGCTGGGCAGGCAGGCTTCCGTGGTGACCGATCGGGTGCATGCCATCTGGGCAGGCGTGGTGCACCCAAGGAGTGCAGCAGGCACGCGCGTGGTGTCTGATCGGTGCACCCTTGATTACGTCGAGGCATCCGAGGAGCGCCGAGGCATCCGAGGAGCATCGAGGGTCCGAGGGGCCAGCACATAGTGACCGATCAGCATAAACATTTTTCCCTAAACCCATTCCGAAAAGGCTTAAATCCTAAAGAGCACAAACACTTTTCCTCATCATGGTCTGCTATGGCGTCGTGGTTTGTTACATAGTTGGGAAAATGTACAGTTAGATTTTTTATTGTTGTGCCGTCAGTAGTGGAGAAAAAAGTTTATTATGTGAGAATATCATATAATAAATTTGGGGGGCAAATGTTATCCCCAAAAAATTCAGTACGATGACTTGGCAATCAGAAGTGACAAGTGGCAATACATAGTCAGTAAATGGTGCATTAATAGTCAATAAATGTGTTGGCTTTTCGAAGTTGTGATAAAGTGATCTGGCCGACCTGATAGAATTTATGTCCGACCAATAAAGATTTTTGAATGACCAGAGATATGTCATGCTAGACCAGAGATGTGCCATGTTAGACCAGAGATGTGCCATGTTAGACCAGAGATGTGTCATGCTAGACCAGAGATGCGCCATGTTAGACCAGAGATGTGTCATGTTAGACCAAAGAGGTGTCATGACCGACCAGTCAGGTGCATGTTCGACCAGTCACTTGTCTTGGCCGACCAGTGAGGGTTTGGCCGACCGGTGAAGTGTTTTGGCCCTCCAGTTTTCCTTGTGGGTAAGAAGTGGCCCGACTAAACAGATCATTGTTACGCGAAGAAATCCCAGTAACGGCTTCAGCTAGAATCAGTCGTACCTGCGCGGGAATCTATCATATTATCCCAAAGAATCGCTTATTGTTGTATTTTAGATGTTATTATTAATTAAATATTGAAAGAATAATAGAAAGATCCCGATTATGAGGGAGTGCGTTTGTACGATCCATGAGCCTATAAATAAATGGCTCATGGCATCATTTTAAGGATCTGATCTTTTTAGGCTGAGAAAACTCTCTCGTTTTGAGATTTTGGGGACTGTTACTTGGGGCATTCTTGGGGCATTTTCTAAGAGGTTAGAGAGATAAAACTTGTATTCTATAGAGAGAGAAACTCTATATTTTTCTACTTGCACTTAAGAAACTCAGTTGTCTCAAGTTCATTTGATCTTAAGTGTATTCTAAATATATCACAACTCCAAGTGGATTAGGCTATTACCAAAAAATTGGGGCTGAACCACTATAAAATTATTTGTGTCGTATTTTTCTCTTGAAGGTTCATTGTAGTTTTGATGTCTACTCTTCATTGGCCAAAATCGTGGTCAACAATATTATAGTCGTTGTTTTGAGTTTATGGAATACTAGTCTGATCCTAGCCCTTTTTCTATATTGCTCACGGCTCCTTGACTCATTCATTGTACCCCACCAACTAAAATCACTTGAATAAATGATGTCTGTTAGTGCTAAAATATCACTTGATTCATTCAGTTAGTGCTACACTTTTTCTTCCCTTGGCTACTTTTCTTTTACTTTTTTTGATTGTTTGCATAGAACGGTTAGTGATGTCTGTTTCCAACATAACCGGTAGAAAAGTATTTATTTATTTTTTAATTTATTCTGTTTGTTGGGATATCTTTTTCATGAAAGTTGGTATTCTTCTTGTAATTGGAGTGGTTGAGAATGAATCTTTTGTTTAACAAATTTTATTTCTATAACTGGTCAATTTTTAGGGACTTTGCATACAAGTTGAGATTAAAGTTTTTAAATGATGATTTGATATAACAAAACTAAACTACAAAAGTAGTTTTTGTCATTTTTCTAACGCCAAATATCTATAGGAAATAATGTTTGACCTTTTGCCTCTAAAGTGATCTCTGTTAATAAGCATAAAAAAAAAGGAAAAGAAAAGATGAAGACTTTAATAGAATTGTGTTTAGACTTTATAGAATTGTATTCAGAAATATTTCATGCTTTAGATTTTACTTCAGCAAAATTATGAAGCAAAATTTGTAATTTCTTAAATGTGTAATTATTTAAGGTGAGATTGAAGAGGTCAAAACTCATAAGCATACACATCAGCAAAATCAACAACATTCCCCAACGGTTTGTCATGATAACAATTCTATTATTTCTGGTGCCATCTATGATTGATTTGTTTTAGGTACCATCTTCCTAATTTAAATTTGTTAAATGTTTTTGCTGCTTAGCTGCTTGCCAAATTCTGTTCTGGTTTTTGAGGGAGGATTAGCTGTCATACGAGTTGTGCAACATATACCCAAAGATTTTGAGGTAACATATGTTTTCTAGGATATTAACAATTTTTTTATTAAGGACAATTATGTATCCACATATATTTTGTTGTAGAATTTCCAAACATGTATTTATGATGCTAAAGTTGTTGAGTCTTAGTACATTTGACCTGTAGAGAGCAGAGACAAAAGTAATTCTAATAAAAACTTGTAACAAATGTCATTTATTCCCTCTTTTAGGGTTTACTTGATATTACATAAAAACTTGTAACAAATATCATTTTCACTTGTAAATATGGTAGACACACAAAGAGAATGGAGGATTTGATGGTTTATGAAATGTAATTTATTTTGTATGATAAAGATTTTGTCTTTCTTTGATGATAAAGTGACCGGTCATTGGAAAAGATTCATTCTTATTATATTAATTTAATAATCAATTATTAATATTTGAAAAATAAATTGGATTTAATAATAGTAATAAAATTAATAATAATAAAAAATGTTAGAATTTATTATAAATTTAAAAATGAATAAATTATGGTTGTTTAATATAAATATAATTATTATAAATAAATTAAATTTACTTTAAAATTATTAAAATTAATTTGGTAATTATATATAGAAAAATATTTTAATTTTAGAATAATTAATTAAGTAATAAGAGATCATAAAACTCAAGTTTGTTCAGGAAATGATATCGGCAAAGAAATGATAAGTTTCAAATATTATTAATAAAATAATGAATAATAAAGATTAATAAAATTTATCTAATTATTTTAAAAAATAAATTAGTCTAAAAGTCAAACAATAATTAACTTGTAAAATTATTATTATTATTATTACAAATTAAAAAATTATGAATAAATAATAATTTATTTTTAATTATTTTTAATTATTTTAATTAATTAAATAATAAAAGTTTGATATAATATTACCTAATTAAATAATTTAATTTAATAAAAGTTGTAAATATTAAGAATAAATAATAAATTAGTTTAGGAAAAAATATTAAATTGTTTATAAATAACATTATCTAATAAAACATCAAAAAATAGCATAAGATATTATAATATTGCATAAGATTTCAAAAATGATAACAAATTTCCTTTGTTATCCATTCCTATTCACATTACTAAAACTCACACTCTTATAACACTTTAGATGGTGATTGAAAAGACTTGGACAACATTGAGAAATCATGGTTGTCAAGAATATTGGAATGGTCTGCAAGCTTTTTTGAGGATGGCGTCGGAACATAAAGATTCTGATGGAAGAATTAGGTGCCCGTGTGTGAGATGCAATAATAATATATTTGAATCTTTGGATGTAGTTCGGGCACACGTATTCGATAGGGGTTTTCATCAAGCTTATGATAAGTGGATTTTTCATGGTGAGGTGGAAGAAATTGTTGCTGATGAGGTGGTTGATGAGAATGAAGACGATGAGATGATTCACGTTGTGGAAGACTTCCTTTTACCGACAACTGAGGAAGTAGAAAGGGATTCCAGTGGGAGTCAGTATTATGACCAGTTATTTGAGGAGATTGAAGCAGAGTTGTATCCTGGAATTGATTGGATTTCATCCCTGAAATTTTTGGCAAAGTTATTGCATCTAAAAGTTAGAGGGAATGTGCCTAACAACATATTTGATGAATTGCTGAAGTTGTTAAAGCTTGCATTTCCTAAGGAAAACAAAATTACCGGATCGTACTACGAGGCGAAAAAGAGATTGAAAAAATTAGGGTTGGGATACGAGTCCATTCATGTGTGTCAGTATGATTGCTGCTTATTTTACAATGAGCATGCATCTAAAGAGACATGTCCAGTATGCGGAAGTAGTAGATGGATTACTTTCGAAATGACGAAAGGAAAAAAAGTGCTACACAAGGTGATGCGTTACTTTCCGTTGACCCCTTGGTTGAAAAGATTATACAGTTCAAGGATTATAGCGAAACACATGATATGGCATCACGCCAGAAAATCAAAAGATTAAGGGGTGATGCGACACCCGGTGGATGGCTCTGTGTGGAAGGACTTTGATGCCAAGCATCCTGATTTTTCAAGGGATCCCAGAAATGTTCGTCTGGGCTTAGTTGCTGATGGATTTAATCCATTTGGCAATATGAACCTTGCGTACAGCATGTGGCCTGTGGTGTTGGAAAACTATAATCTGCCACCTTGGTTGTGCATGAAAGACAATTATTTCTTGTCGACCCTCCTTATTGCTGGGCCAAAATCACCCGGTAAGGACATGGATGTATTTCTGAGACCATTGGTGGATGAGTTGAAGGATTTGTGGGTTAACGGAGTTGATACAAGAGATAGTACGACCAACAAGATGTTCAAGATGCGGGCAGCCCTTTTGTGGACAGTGAACGATTTTCCAGCTCGCATTAGTTTATCTGGATGGAGTGGTCAGGGATACAAAGCTTGTCCTACGTGTAATGAGGACATAACTTTCGTCTGAGTGATCGGTAAGACATATTATGTTGGTCACAGAAGATTATTGCCAAGTACTCATCGAATGAGAAGAGACAAAGAGTTCGATGGAGAAGTTGAGAGAAGATGTCCTCCGTGACGATTTACTTGTGAGGATATACTAGAACAAGTTAATGCTCTTGCAGCGCAAGTTCCAGGAAAACATGTGAAGTTTGGGGGTGTGAAACGTAAAAGAGGAGTAGATGAAGGTAATTGGAGGAAAAAAAGTATTTTTTACGAGCTTGAGTATTGGTGTACAAACAAATTAAAACACAATATAGATGTCATGCATGTTGAGAAGAATGTGTGTGATAGTCTCCTTGGCACCATCTTAGACAATGATAAATCTAAGGACACCACTAATGCCAGGCATATCAAAATTATTTTTAGAAATTATATTGTTAGAGAAATATAACATCAATACTAATACTGGTTATTGTTAATAAATTTTAAAGCTCCACCGACGAGAAGAAAAGGTTGTGGCCTTGCTAGTAATAATGTTCTTGAAGAACGAAGGAAAAAAGCCGGGAAACCATTGGATCTAGAGCTTGGTCCTGTGACGAACAAAGTGGTTGGGCAGGAGGATCAAGCTTTTATTCGCATTTTGGACACTCTAGTTACCATTTTGTGTCCGGGACATTACTTGGATTTTGCTGATGTACCTCAACAGTTTAAGGATCAAGTGCTTGATCGTATGAGGGTAGAAAAATTACAAATTTTGTACTTTTCATTATTTATTTCCATTATTTACAAAGTCATCTAATTTTTTTTCTTAATGCAGTATTACTATAATATAGACGGTCATCCACAACGTGAGTCTATTCTGGCAACTGTCAATAAGGAGATGGGCGAAACATATCGCGAGAGAAAGAACAATAGACATAAACACTTCAAAAATCATTATGCTGGACCAGAAGATTTGGAGAATGTCCTCTCTAAGCCACCTGACTATTGCACTAAAGAGGCTTGGCATAATATTTGTGAATTGTTTTTTAGCAAAAGATTTTTGGCTCGTTCCGCTAAGAATCAAGCAAACAGAAAACAAATGAAGTATGTAACAACACAAGGCACAAAGTTGTTGGCAGCTAAGCGTCACCAATATGTAAGTGAAGATGTTAATTTAATTTTATAAAATAACACATTCTGAAACATTTTGTTTACATTTGTATAGGAGAAACCAGATGCGCATGTTGTTGATACTTGGAGGGATGCTCATATGAAAAAATTGACAAAATCTTTTGTCAATGAGGCAGCTCAACAAGATTATGTAAGTGAATAGTATTGTTTTCTTGTTTCTAATGTTTCTAATTTTTGCTTATAATGTTATCTTTATACAGGAAAAAATGGTGGCTGAGGTTCAGAGGTCACAGCTTGACAGACAGAGTCAACAATAGAGTGAGGCATCTCTTAATGTATCTGGCGTTGATTCGTCCTCAGTCGATCAATACGAGATACTAAGTAAAGTACTCGAGGAGAGATCTGACTACCAAAGAGGAGTGGGTTATAGGGCGAAAGGGAAGGCAAGAAAGACAACCTCTAGCTCTACAGATCAAAGTCAGTCCCAAGCAAATACTGCTGCTACGCCTAATGAAGATATGACTACTATGGCTCTGATGATGAAGGCAATTCGTGAGACGCTTCAGAAGGTGGTACCTGAGTAACCCAGTAATCTGTATGACCCACAGTTTGACAGTTTTCTGCAGAGGTATTTGCCACCACAATCCGAAGGTGGTTCATCTTCTCAGAGTAACACTGCCAATCCTGACCTTCATACACCGCCACAGCAGCAGTACCAGCCTCCTTCACAGTATCCGCCACAACAGCAGTACCAGCCTCATCCACCGTATCCGCCACATGTGTCGTCGCAACATCCTCCTCAATATCAAAAACAATACATTTTTGGACGCTCTTCTCAGTCTCCTCCACTATATTTTAGCTTTACTGATTTTCAAGGTGGATCGATGCAACCTCTACTACCTAATGTTAGGTATGGGGAGGTTGGAGGTTCGTCGCAGCAGCCATATGTGAGATATGGTGAGTTTGGGGGAGGGTCGCAGCCACAGCCTCGAGATCAGTTTAGGGACCTCACGCTCGGAAGATCATCACAGCCACCTTATATTCCTTCACCGCCACAGCCACAGCCGTCGCCCTCACAGCCACAACCACAGCCACATCCACAACTGTCGCCCTCACAGCCACATCCACAGCTGTCGCCCTCACAGCCACACCAAAATGTTGAAGATGAGGACAATTTCAATATTAATCTTAATGATTTTATTTAGTTATTAGTTTATGTATTTGGATTGAATTAATACTGTATTTATTTTTAATGACAATAGTGATATTAGCTAGGTTGATAAATATTAAAACTATTCACATTAATTTTAATGTTAGTTATGTTTAAATTAATTAAATGCTTATTTTGTTAAATTTTATTATGAATTATTTTTAAAAATAATTAAATTTAATAAATATTAATTTATTAATTTATTTCAAATAAATTTTAAAAAATATTATAAAAACAATATTAGTAGCGGACCCCGCGGCTAATAATAATGCCTATGACAAAGGTATTAGCGGCGGGCTCCACCACTAATAATATTATATCAGCGGCGGTGTGTTGTTCCACTGCTAATAAGCATTAATAGCGACAAATAATTAACGGCGGGTCACTGCTGCTAATACGTATTAGTGGCGGATTTTACACTTATTAGCGGCGGAGGTCTCCACCGCTACTGTGGTTAATTCTTGTAGTGACACCATATTGAACCTTGTATTTTAGCCGATTACCTGTTTGAAATCTTTGTTTTAAAAAATTAACTTTTGGACCTCGTATTTTGTCAAAATGTTAAAAATAAGAATAGATAAATTATTTATTTATTATTATTATTATATGTAGATATTTTGAATTGACATGTATTGTAGTTGTTATTTTAGAAACAAAAATAAAATAGAGTTAATCACTATTATTATTATTATTATTATTATTATTATTATTATTATTAAAGTGCCGAAAACATAGTTCAAACGATTTGCTGTACGTGTGCTTTTATTATTATTATTATTATTAAAGTGCTGAAAATATAGTTCAAACAATTTGTTGTATATGTGCTTTTATTATTATTATTATTATTATTATTATTATTATAATACATTTTGTGTGGTTTTTTTTTATTTTATAAAAAGTCTAAATTATGTATAAATAAATTTATGTTTTGGTAAGATTATGTTGGTTGATTACATGTTTGGAATCTTGTTACATCCAGATTTCGAGAATGAGAACTTTGACCTTGAAATTCAGGTTCGTAAGGTGTAAGTTCGAAATAAGCAAGGTCATTATAAGGTCCACCAGTCAGGGATCTCGTGAGCTCGAATAGTGTGTAGCTTCAAAGGTGTTTCGAGTCTATAAAGTGAACTCGCAACTCACAATAAGTAAGGGTTCGACACTTGTATAAGTTTCTTGATGCATCTCCTGCCCTCAGACAAGATGGTTCGAGCTCGAGAGGTAAGCTCGAAGGTGACGACTTTGTCAATGATTACTTGTTGGGAGCATAAGCAAAGTGAGATGACGAGCTCGTAATAGATAAACGATCTCGAAGACACATGGATCCAGCATCCGAACATGTCAACTGAGTGTGAATGAATTTATTGTTATAAATCCCCAATATTTAAGGGATCTAATGTAATATTGTTATTAAATCCCACATTTTATGGGATATTACCATGTGCATAACAAATAATGCATTTATTGACATTATATTATTTGATTTACAGAATATCTTCCTGAAATATGTGGGAACGAATTCTGAAACATTCTCTATAAATAGAGATGTAAACTTCATTTGTAGGGGACGGAAAAAAAAAGATCGAGGGAGAAAACTCTGGGAAACTATTTTCTGAAAGTTTCCAGAAGACTCCAAAGAGCTAATAATATAGACTCATGGACTAGGCAGATTTTAATTGCTGAACCATGTAAAAAGATCTTGTTTTCATTCTTTTATTCATTTCCTCTAGTATATTCTCGTTTAATTGCTCTCCTTTTTTAAGTTGACGAAAAACGGCGTCAACAAATTTGTATATTTAAAAAATTATAAAAAGAAAATTGTATGTTTAGTTTATGTTTTGTGTAAGTGTTCACACCATATTGAACATTGTATTTTAGTCGATTACCCGTTTGGAATCATTATATAACAAAATTAATTTTTGGACCTCGTATTTTGTCAAAATGTTAAAAATAAGAATATATAAATGATTTATTTATTATTATATGTAGATATTTTTAATTGACATGTATTGTAATTGTTATTTTAGAAACAAAAATAAAATAAAATAGAGTTAATTATTATTATTATTATATTTTTTATATATATATATTTAGAAAATAAAATAAAATAGATTTAATTACTATTATTATTATATTTTAAAAAAGTAGAATAAAACTATATCCTTTTTAGAAAAAGTTGAATAAAAAATAAGATAATAGATAAAGTGATTTAAAGTAATTTTAAAGTGTCACATCATCTCTTTGGGGCTCTCCTCCTTATAGATATGTAGATTGTGATTTTAGAAAAAAAATAAATAAAAAAGAGTTAATTAGTGATTGAGGAATTATGATCTCGAAAATCTAGGCTCGTTAGGTGTAAGCTCAAAATAATCACAGTCATCATATGATCCTTCAGTCACAGTTTCGCTGTAAATGACGACCTCGTGAGCTCAAATAGTGTGTAGCCTCGAAGATTCTCCAAGCTTGTGAGGTAAACTCACAATAGCAAGGGTTCAACACTTGTATAAGTTTTTGCATCTCTTACCCTCAGAAAAGATGGTTCGAGCTTGAGAAGTGTAAGCTCGAATGCGATGGCTTCGTCAAGGGTTACTTGTTGGGTGTATATACGAAACAAGATGACGAGCTCGTGATAAACAAGTAGTCTCGAAGGCATAATGAACACAGTATCTAAGCTAGTCGGTTACGTGTGAATGTATTTATTGTTGTAAAATCCCTATGTTTAAGGGATATGATTTAATTAGTTATCCGATCCCACATTCTACGGGATATTATCCTACATGTAGAAAATAATGCATTAATTGGCATTATATTATTTGATTCACAGAATATCTTCCCGAAATATGTGGGAATGAATTCTAAGACCTCCTCTATAAATAGAGAAGGAAATTCCATTTGTAAGGAAATGAAAAAACTGATTTCTCGAGAGAAAACTCTGGGCAACTATTCTTTGAAAGTTTTCAGAAGACTCCCATGTGCTAATAACACAGACTCGTGGACTAGGCAGATTTTAACTGCTGAACCACGTAAAAAGATCCGGTTTTCATCTTTTTATTTCATTTCCTCTGATATATTCTTGTTTAATTGCTCTCCTTTTTAAGTTGACGAAAAACAACATCAATAATTTGGTACTTTCATTGAGAGCCATTAAATAGTGCATGAGTCTATTTAGTCAGAGAGCCTCTCAGATTAGCAATGGCAGCAAATGATCCCAATATACCTGAGGAGGAAATTCTAGATGAAGATGAATACCCCCGACAGCCTGGAAAGAAGCCTATGGTGAATTGTGATCCTGATGAGAGGAGTGACTCATCTAACTCCCGGGGATCACCTGCCCCCAGGGCCGACAAGGATATGTACTACAATCTCGAGAGATATGTTCCAATCGCAGAACTCAAGAATCGCCAACTGCGTAAACAGTTGGCAGAAGCTACAAAACATAATGAAGAGCTAGCCCGACTAGCTGCTGAAGCACAGGCGGCTTAGGCCCCGCCTCCGCAAGATACCCAGGCTTCGCCTCTGCGGGACACTCAAGTCCCACCTCGTAGGCCTAGGGGGCGACCTCGTAAGAACGCGACCACCAGAAGGATGGGGCAAGCTCTGCCACCAGCATCGCATCCTATTCCACCAAAACCCCGGAGAAGTAACCGGGATGAAGGTGCTGCCAACCCAACTTCAGCGGCACAAGCAGGAATAGGGAATAACCAAGCCCCCTCAGTGGCTCAGACCCAAAATCCTGGTGCAACGCAGAATGTACCAGTGCCTGATCGGGCGAATTCAGGGCCATCTAGGCTTCACAATGGAAGGCAGCCACCTTCTCCAATAAGGCACCCATCATCGACAATAGGACACCCCTCGCTAGATCGGAGGGTTCCACGACCGGCCCACCAAGAAATGGATAGGAGAGCTGAGCGTAGACATGGAAATGAAGAAGCTGCTCGAGAGCGTAGGGCTCATCCTACAAGGTGCTTGATGTCACAGTCTCAAACTATTGAGACGAGGAGACCGACAGGAAACCCATGTCGTAATACTCATGTAACGATCCATGTTAGCGAAAGCTTGGATTACCCTAGGTCCATGAGTATATATAACATGGAGCCCATAAATGCCAGAAATCGAGATCACCTAGATCTACGGGAACATTTAAACCATAATTGGGGACGTGATAATCCCCCGAATCTAGATCTACGAGATCATCTGAACGGTCGCAAGCAGCCAATTTACAATCATGCACCGAGACGGGGAATTGGAGTTGTAATCGATGATAACCAGCTCCCTCCAATCCAGGCCAGGTCTCCTATAGATCTAGTCCAAGAGAGGATTGAGCAGTTGGAGAGAGCATTCAGGCTCTTGCAGAATGAGCGCAGCCATGAAAGGGATGAAGAGTTCGATGAAGAACTCGAGCCATTCACCTCGCATATCTCTAACACTCCTTTCCTTTAGGGGTTTAGGATCCCTTATGTCCCACCATTTGACAGAATTTCTGATCCGTACAACCATCTGAGCACGTTCAACACGATTATGCGCGCCAGCAATGTGGGCTACGAGGTTTGGTGTATACTGTTCCAAACCTCTTTCACGGGACTAGCAAAAAACTGGTTTGAAAAATACAAAAGACATTCAATTGCTTCCTGGGATCAATTGTCGAGAGATTTCAAGAAACAATTCAAAGCCATGGTCGGCATTAGGCATGAGGCTTCATCCTTAACCAATGTCCGGCAGCAGCCAAATGAGTCACTAAAAGGTTACCTCACAATGTTTAACTTAGAAGTCGCTCGAGCTTGAGATGTCGACGATAGTGGCCATTTAATGGCCGTTTGAGCCGGAGTAATGCTTGGAAGTCCTCTCTCAGAAGATTTGCAAAGAAAGCCTATAAGTTCCTTAACCGAGTTTAATCGAAGAGCTCAGAGGTTTGTTAATGTAGAGGAGGCAAGGTCAGCATTGAATATGACCTCTCAGCCCATAACTACAACAACAAACGCAAACTCTGCCTCGACCTTGGTGGATCCTACAACTTCAAAACCCCCCCGGGACAACCCTTCTAAGAGAAAGAAAAATGAAGGGAATAACCCCAAGGCATATGGGGGAAAGAAGAAGAAAGGGGAAAGATACTTCTCCGTATACAAGATGTATACTGAGCTCACTGAGTCTCGGGAGAATATCTACCTGGCTAAGGAAAACCAGGTTCCTTTCAGGCGACCTGATCCCATGAGGAACCAAAAGGCGAAGAGAGATTCTAACAAATATTGCAGATTCCACAGAGATATCGGGCAGACAACCGATGAGTGTAGACAATTAAAGGATGAGATTGAAGGATTGATCTCGAGGGGGTATTTCAGTCAGTATGTAAGAAACTGAAACCCCAATCAGGCTTCCACCAACCAGAGGGCAGCAGCTGCACTACCTGCCCTGTACAATAACTCCCGAGCTCAAGAAGATGAACGACCCCCTCCGATTGATGGAGAAGATGTTATAACCATCTCGGGGGGACCCCATATCGCAGGATCAAGCACAAATGCCCAGAAAAGATATGTGAATGAGTTAAAGACTAGTGACGGTTCTCCCTACAAACCCGAACCAAGAGCTCCAAAACAACAAAGGGTTGAAACTCAACCCATAAATTTCACTGAAGACAACGCGTCCCATGTACAGTTCCCTCATAATGACCCTCTAGTCATCACCCTTCAGCTCACAAACAAAAGGGTACACCGAGTCCTAATTGACAATGGGGGCTCGGTGAATATCCTCTATAAGGCTACTTTAGAAAAGATGGGACTCACGCTTCACGACCTTAAAGCCTGTGCAACTACGTTGTATGATTTTTCAGGAGAAGGGATTGCCTGCATGGGATCCATTGAAATCCATGTGACCGTGGGAGACTACCTAGTCTCTATAACCAGGATGATGGAGTTCGTTGTAGTGGATCTTCCATCGGCCTATAACGTACTGCTTGGGAGACTCGCCCTAGTAGGGCTGGGGGCAGTTTTGTCCATTAGGCATCTGGCCATCAAGTTCCCGACTTCTAGTGGCACCGAGACTCTAAAAAAGGACCAGCTCGCGGGGAGGGAACGCTATAGCATTTGTGTTAGAGGGAAAAAAACAAACAAGTGCACATGCACTTGTCATAATTCAGAATGAGGACAGGACGATCTTCGAAATCGACGAAGAAATTGACCTTAGAGTAGAGGAAAGAGCTGACCTCGAGCCATTGGAGGATCTCGAAGAGGTCAAGCTCAAAGAAGTCAATCCCCCAAAGACTGTGAAGGTGGGGATAAATCTTTCTGAAAAAAGCGAAGTAGCAATTAATTTTCTTCTTAAAGAAAAACCACGATGTTTTTGCGTGGTCACATTTGGACATGGTAGGGATAAGTCCAAATGTGATAAGCCATGCACTCAATATTGACAAGAGCTTCCCCATGAAGCAGCAAAAATGGAGACTCCTGGACGATGATAGAAAGAAAGGTTTAAAGGAAGAGGTCGACAGGTTAAAGGCAAATCGGTTCATACGAGATGCCTTCTATCCTGATTGGATTGCCAATCAAGTATTGGTTCCGAAATCAACTGAATGTGGCGAACTTGCATCGATTACTCCGACCTAAACAAGGCATGCCTAAAGGATTGCTTTCCCTTACCTTAGATCGATCAACTCGTAGATGCCACAGCTGGGCATGTTCTTATGTCATTCATGGATGCTTATTCAGGATATAACCAGATCGTCATGCATGCACCGGACTAAGAGCATACGAGCTTTGTAACCGATAAAGGGCTGTACTATTACAATGTTATGCCCTTCGGACTTAAAAATGCTGGAGCAACGTACCAAAGACTCGTGAACAGAATGTTCTCCGAGCAGATAGGTAATAACATGGAAGTTTATGTTGACGATATGTTAGTCAAATCTAAACATAACGATAACCATGTAGACGACCTCGAAGAATGCTTTGTCGTATTATGGAAGTACAACATGAAACTCAACCCCCAACAATGCTCTTTTGGAGTATCGTCAGGAAGTTTCTGGGCTTCATAATAAACGGGCGAGGAATAGAGGTTAATCCTGACAAGATCCAGGCGTTAATTTACATGCTGTCACCTCGAAAGCATAAAGATGTCCAGAGTTTAACTGGACGGATGGTGACATTAAGTAGGTTTGTTTCTAAATCTACAGACCACTGTCTTCCATTCTTCAACCTTTTGAGAAGAGGTAAAAAATTTGAATGGACAGAAGAATGCAAGCTCGCATTCCAGGATCTAATGAAACACCTCGCGGAACCTCCGATGTAACGCCCTACTACCTTAGAGCCGTTACTAAGTGAGTTTAAAACGGAAATTGTGCAACTAACTGACTCTACGAGGTTTCTAAAAACCAAAAGTGTGACTTGATCATAAGTTAAGGTTGTAGTCTTTGAAAATGCTTAGTTTCATTGAAAACATTAAGTGTCAAACATCTGGGATCCCAAAATAAGGTTTACAAAATATTTACAACTCAAAAATAGATTTACACCTGGTTAACTATCAAAAGAATAAGTTAATACAGCCATATACAAAATGCCCCCAACCAAAGCAGTCGGGCAGGCCGAACATGTACGCGCCGCCCCCACGCTCTTCATACTCATGGCCGGTTGACTGACTCTTTGCTTTTACCTGCCACACAGAGCACCCGTGAGCCGAAGCCCAGCAAGAAAACTCATACAGTATATAACATATGCATAAAATATAGCTGACATATAATCCACTGATAAATAGGAAAACCATCAGACTGAACAAACACGGCCATGCCGCCCCAGAGGCCTTACCAAAGCCTGGGGTCTCGGTCCTTATCGTAAGGATAACTCATGTATCCATTGGGTCCCACCCTGGCTACAAGCACTCCATGTGCTAAGCGTTACTTCCGGCCCCAAGGCCGTTCTCAGGCTTCGCCGCTCTCGGTGTAATGCCCCAAATTTCCTAATAA